>NW_026652292.1:79013122-79274287 GCF_009828535.3 Hylobates moloch | reverse complement strand
GGGGCGTTGCTCTGCTGTGAGATGGAGCCTCGAAGTATATTGGGCACTTCTGCCTATGCCCAATACATTCAAGCTCCCAGAGCTTGGAGTCACAGCCCTGGGGTTTGTCAGCACCAACTTTAAGCTGCTTTTGTTTCCAGGGCAGTCGGGTGCCTGGTTTCAGGATCTGAAAGCCTGGGCGCGAAGGCTGCCCCTGCCACCTCCTTGCTGTGACAAACCCCACGTGCAGTGGCCATGGGATATAGGCTGGAGGGGGGAGCACAGGGGAAGAAGGTGGGATTCCTGACCTGGGCACCTGGTAGAGGACAGTGTCATTTGTGCAACACCAGCTTTGGGGGAAGAGGATGCTGAGTTTGATTTGAATTTGCAGTGCCTATGAAACCCCTGGATAGACCTGTCGGGAAGCCAGTGCCTCCCTGAGACCCTATTCTACTTCTTTGCCCCACAAACTCCTATTTATCCTTCAGGATCCCCACCAGAAATCACTTCCTCAGGGAAGTCCTCCCAGACTCTCTGGTTCAGCTCTGAGTGCCTCAGGCCAACCCTTTGGGTGGAACTGAGTAACAAGGTGGGTAAGGAGCTCCCGGACGCGCTCCCAGACAGTTAATGCTGTGTCCCAGAGCCTGGGCCAGCCTGTGGAACGGGGGCACACATGAAACTACTACTCGAAAGACCTGCAGTGCATAAAACAGTGGGACCGGGAGCAGGAGGAGGGATTGGGGGAGTCCAGGGCCCATGAAAGGCTGGGGCTTGGCGCCGGGGAAGGGCCCTAGGCTCCAAAAAAGCCAAAAGGAAGGAGTGAGCTGTAGCCTTTGACGGTCCTCAAGGGTGACTCCAACGGGGAGACTGAGGCCCCCGGAGCTGAACCAGCAGGCAGGGGAGAAACGATAGGGCCAAATCTGGGAGCTGCATTTGCAGGGAAGGAGTGTGGTGATGCTGCCGGGTCACTTTGCGCATTCCAGGTCTAGCGTCCAGGGAACTTCAGGTTGTCCAGCCCCTGCAGCGTGGCCATGACACATCCGAGCGTCAGGGGATCACACCCATTTCACAGCCAGGGAACAGGCTCAGAGGGAAAGAGAGGTATGAAAGCCCCTCCCAGTAAACAAACACTGTTCTTGCCACTTCACCCCAGCCTCGGCACAAGCAGCTCCCTTATGGGGACACCCAGAGCCCTCCCACGGGAGGGCCTGACAGGAAGCTCGGCAGCTCTCAAGTGCTCTAGAGGGGAGGGAAGGGATGGGCGGGAGGCTGAGGAAGCCTGGGATGTGGGCGGGCCTGGGTCAGGACCCAGCTCTGAGGCTGGCCGTCTGTGTGACCTTGGGCACACCGCTTAACCTCTCTGAGCCTGGCTTCCTCATCTGTGAGATGGGCAGTGTCCTCCCTGTGAGGTGGGTGGGGCTGAACGGGATGATGGCTGGGATGTCCTGGGGAGGGTGGAGGAGTGGGTTGCGGGTGGCAGCTGTCTCTTCCAGGGACCCCACGGGTGGTACAGAGCCAGGCAAGCACCTCCCCCTGCAGCCCATCACAGGCACAAACTCTCACCACTCCCTTCTGAGGCCCGGCTGGGGCCCTTTCTAGATCTGCCTGAGTGAGTTGGGCCTGGTTGCCTACGGCCCCGTGGTCGGAGCCCCGCAGAGGAGGGCAGCCAAGGGCCTTGCCTTTTGAACTTGTAGAGGATGAACGCTCCCGCCGCGAAGAGCCCGATGACAAACAGCACCACTACCGCCCAGTAGCCGCCGCCGCCGCCCAGCTGCTCGGCACCTGCAAGCAAAGCGGTTGTCAGTGGAGGGCCGGGGGCACCGGCCATCCCTGTCCCATCCCCAGCCCATCCCGTCTGTCCCCCGCCCGTCCCCAGCCTGTCCCCCGCCCGTCCCCAGCCTGTCCCCCGCCCACCCCCAGCTTGTCGCCTGCCTGTCCCTGGCCCATTTCCTGCCTGTCTTCAGCCCATTCCCATTCCCTCCCCAAGCCCTTCCCCAGGCCATTCCCAGCTTGACCCCTTCCTGTCCCCAACCTGTTCCTGCCTGTCCCCTGCCTGTCCCTGCCTATCCCCTGCCTGTCCCTGCCCCAGCCTCCTTGGTGTGGAGGCTGTTCCATGCCCGTGGCCAGCGCTCCTGATGTGGCTGAGAGGGGCCAGAGGCCATAAAAGACCAGGAGTGCATCCTGTGTGGCCTTGGAGAGGTCCCCGCCCCTGGACCTGGCTCCCACTGGAGATGGAGGCTGTGGGCAGAGCTCCCCAGCTATGTTGATGCTGGTGTGGGGTGAACCTGCCAAGTTTCAAGGGCACGGTGTCTTTACAGAGCGAAGCTCATCAGCTTCTGCAAAGGCTTTTGCCCCAAAGGGGAAAGGATGACTGATGGCCGAGGAGACAGCTCTGTGGGTCGGGAAAGGGGCAGAGATTATCCGAGACCCGAAGCGTGGGTGTCAGGTAAGAGCAGCGCTCCAGGGGGCATCGGCGGAGGAGAGCGGGGCCCTGGTCTGACCTGGGTGGGTCTTCAGTTCCATTAGAGGCGAACACCCGCCAGGAGGGGGATACAAGCCATCTGCCCGAGGGCCTGGATGCCTCCTGCACCCGTTCTGCAGGGGAGCTCCCAGTGGCTCACCTGTGCCCGTGTCCCGCAGGGCCACCAGGACCCGGACTCCGCCTCGCAGGAGGAAGCTGATCTTCTGTGCGTTCAGTACCTGCTGGATGGCGGCGAGCCTCTGCAAACACAGAGGGGACAGTGAGCGGGGCGTTCGTGGGGGTGTCCTCCGCCAAAATGGGAGGGGGATGGAGTCCTCCTCCAGGAGGGGAGTGAGGGGTCTCCACGTGCTGGGGGGGTCTTCTACTGGGAGAAGAGTGAGGGGGTCCTGCATGGGGGGTGGGGGACAGGGTTTGCCACAGGTGTAAGGGGAAGAAGGGCCTTCCTCTGGTGGAGAGAGTGAGGGGGTGTCCTCCACCAGGGGTGAGGGGAGCAAGGTCTGCTGGGATCCACCAGAGGGGTGGGGAGAGGGAGGGGGATCTGGTGGGATCTACCAGAGGTAGGGGAGAGTTGGGGGGTGGCTCTGGGATCCACCAGAGGGGGATGGGAGAGCTGGGTGGGCCAGTGTGAGTCCTGCTTGGACCCTCTGGAGCCACGGGGCTGGGCAGGTCACCTGGCCTCGCTGAGCCCAGTGTCCTCCTTTGTACCATGGGAATAATCACCCACAAGGGAACTTTCACCAAGAACCATGGATGGGACACAAAGGTGACCCAGACATGGCTCTGCCCTTCATGAGCTCCTGTTTTAGTCGGGAGTGTAAGAGACACAGGCCACAGAGTGTGCCAAGCTGGGGAAATGCAGGGGTGCTCCAGGAGGCTCCATCCCCCAGTGGTGGTCAGGGAAGGCTTCCTGGAGGTAGAAGACCAAGAGGAGAATGAGACAGGGCAGGACAGGAGAATCAGACCCCCTACCTGAGGGAGGGATATCCCAGGAGGTGGTGCTGGGTTGCATGGTGAGGGATGCAGGGTCAGGGGCACCTATAGCTGGAGAGGGCAGTGGCCAAAAGGCAGCCAGCCTTGTGGGCCACGGGCAACCTCCTCCAGGGTCTGTGTGACGTGACAAATGCGTGAGGGGCCCGGCGCAGAGGAGGGCTTCCTCCTCGCCCCTCTCACTACTTCCCGGGTCCGAGCATCAGTCATCACCCAGGGCTGGGTGGGCTCGGAGACCTGGCCGCCTTTCACAGCACTGGTCAGCTCTGTTATTTTGACAATATCCCTTCTAACAGGTGTGAGGCCACGTCTCACTGTGGCTTTAGTGAGCATTTCCCTGGTGATTCGAGATGGTGAGCATGTTTTCCATGTACCTGTTGGGCATTTGTGTGTCTCCCTTTGAGAGATGCCTACTTGGCTCCTTTGCCCGTTTTTTAATCGAGTCACTTGTTTCCTGGCCATGGAGCTGGGTTTCTCACGTATTCTGGATGCGAACCCCTTGTCAGAGGCATGCTTCATGAGTCTTTTCTCCGATTCTGTGGGTCATCTCTTCACTCCGCTGATTGTTTCTCTGGCTGTGCAAGGGTCTCTTGGTTTGACATCATCCCGTTTGTCTATTTTTGCCTTTGTTGCATGTACTTTTGGGATCATCTGCAAAACAGCATCGCTCAAACTGACGCATAGTTTTTCACTGTGTTTTCTTTTGGTGTTTTTACAGATTCAGGTCTTACATTTGTCTTTAATCCGCTCTGAGCTGGATTTTGTAGAGGGTGTAAGAATCTAATTGCATTCTTCTGCATGTGGATATTCAGTTTCCCGACAATATTTAGGGAAGATATTCTCTTTTCTCCATTGTGTCTTCTTGACAGCTTTATTGAAAATCAATTGACCGTACATGTATGGATTTATTTCTGGGCTCTATTCTGTTCCATGGGTCTATGTGTCTGTTTTTATGCCAGTACCATGCTATTTGGATTACTGTAACTTTGTAAGGCATTTTGAAGTCAGGGAGTGTGACGCTTCCAGCTTTTTTCTTCTTGCTCAAAATGGCTTTGGCTATTTCAGGCCTTTTGTAGTTCCATACAAATTTTAGGATTTTTTTTCTATTTCTGTGAAAAACGTCATTGAAATTTTGATAGACCTTGCATTAAATCTGTAGATCACCTTAGGTAGCATGGACATCTTAATAATATAAATTCTTCTAATCCATGAACACAGGATATCTTTCCATCGATTTGTGTCTTCTTCAAATTCTTGTACTGGTGTTTTATGGTTTTTAGTGCACAAGTTTTTCACCTCCTTGGTTTAATTTGTTCCTAAGTTTTTCACCTCCTTGGTTCAATTTTTTCCTAAGTAGTTTATTTTGCTTTTAATTTTTGATGCTGTTGTTAGTGGGATTGTTTTCTTGATTTCTTTTCCAGGTAGCTTGCTGTTAGTGTGTAGAAGTGCTTCTGTTTGATTGCCTCTGGTCCTTTCTGACAGTGGCCCTTGCCAAGCCTCACTTCTCGTGTCTGTAAAATGGGACGTGGCACCACGTGGGCATGCTGGAGTGTGCACTGTCCTTCCCCTGCGCTGGCCACGCCTTCCAGATCACCTGAGTGAGCATCAGTCTCCATGACCAGTGCAGGCTATGTGAGCTTCTAGTTCATTTTCAGAAACTGATAATAACATTTACTCTTTTAAATTGTACAATTTAATGCATTTTAGTATATTCCCTAAGTTGTGCAAGCATTACCACTATCTAATTCCTGCATGTTTTCATCCTCTCCCAAAGAATCCCCTAGCCTTAGCAGTCACTCCCCATGCACCCTCCTCCAGCCCCTCACAACCACTCATCTGTTTCTGTCTCTATGGATTTGCCTGTTCTGGGCATTTCATGTGAATGGAATTGTACGCTATGTGGTCTTTTGCAACTGGCCTCTTTCACTTAGCATCATGTTTTCAGGGTTCGTCCATGCTGTCAGAGGTGTCAAGGGCTTCATTCCTTTAGGTGGTCAAAGAATATTCCATTGTAAGTTTGGACCACAATTTGTTTCTTTAGCAGCTGATGAGCACTTTTTGGCTACGATGAGTAATGCTGCTGTGAATCCATGTACTGTGGATGTATGTTTTTGTTTCTCTTGGGTATATACCCACAAGTGGACTTGCTGGGTCATGCGGTAACTTAGGTATAACTTACTGAGGAATTTCCAGCCCATTTTGCACAGCAGCTGAACCCTTTCCACCAGCAGTGTGAGAGGTTCCAAGTTCTCTGCTTCCTTGTCATCACTTGGAATTGTCTGCTTTTTAATTTTAGCCAACCTAGTGGGTGTGAAGGGATTCTGGTTTATCTTTGAGTCCCCTTCCCACATCTGTCACTTGGCAGGTCTTTTATCCCCTCCGTGAGGGCTATTATTTGGAAGTTGTCCTGTGCAATAAAGACATTTGCTAACTGCATGGAGGCTGACTTCTGCTCGGCCCTGAAACCCACACCCTCAGGTGTCTCCCTGACAGTGCTTACCCTCATTTCCCAGTGCCCCTGGCAGTCAGGTTGGGGCCATGTGACCATCTCCAGCCAATGACACGGGAAAGGAAGTGAGCGAGTCCCCCTGGGAGGTGGTCCAGCCTGTACCCTCCCCCTGACTACCTCTGCCGCAGTGACCTTAGAGGCTGCATGACTTACAGAGGGCGTAGCCACAGGTGGACGAGCTCTAGCCACCCTGAGTCAGAATGTGATGCAACAAGAAAGACGCCTTTATGCCATGAGCCACTGAGATGTCTCTGCTTGTTGTAAATGACCCGAGCCCTGGGCTATGCAGGGAGGACCTGGGAGTCCAGTGGCAACAGGACATACCTTATCACTCGAGAGGTTCCTCTTCCTCGTGGGCCTGGGAGGGGGCAGGAGCACGTACAGGTCGGCCAAAGTGGGCAGCCCCGGCTTCACCACGGTCACCAGCAGCTCCTGAGGGACGCTGGTCTCCTGCGGGGAGAGTTAAGCCACTTTGGTCCGCTTGTCTTCCTCATCCCCTGCCTCATACTGGGGCCCCCAGGAACACCCTCTCTCCCTTCTTGGCCTATCTGAGTCCTGGACACCTGTCCCGCAGGCCGCTCCTGACCCCTGCATGGCGTGGGGATCGTTCCAGGGTCCCAGGGTGCCCTGAGCTACCTCCTGCACCCAGCTACCCAGGACCCTCAGCCCTGCTGTTCAGGCCCTGTGCCCTCATACTGGCCTCCCCTTGGCCAGGCCTGGCCCTCAGTCCATTCTTCAGACCATGACTAGCGTGAGCACCAGCACCTTCCTCCCTGGCTAATGTCCTCCACGACAAGGCTCCTTACCACACCATTCCAGGTCTGTGACTGGGCCCCACTGACTCCAGCTGCCTTCCCCTTCCCACTCCCCAGCACCCCAGGCCCAGCCAGGGCCATACACCCACAGAGAATATGCTCTCAGCTCATAGGCGCTGCTCATGTAGGTGCCTCTGCCTCCTGGAAGTCCCGTTCCATGCACTTCCATCTGGCAAACCCTGATTCAACCTTCAGTGCCCAGGACCCTTTTAGCAGCATGATTCACAGGAGGGGAAGCCTGGTCAGAGTAGGCCTCAGCCTGTGACAGCTTCAGGTGGCTCCAGAGGACTGGTCCTCTCTCACTGGGGGGCCAAGGGCCTTGGGTGTCCTACAGCCCGCCCTGATGTCTGCCTCCTGGGAGCTCCTGAGGCCAGTGAGCACACTGGGTTCTTCTCTCTGTCTCGTGTCCGGCCCAGAAGAGAAGTTCAGTGAATGAAGGAAAATTGCTTTAAAGAGACTCTGGAGCACTGCAGGACGGCAGTGGGGTCTCCTGCAAACAGCAGGTGGTCCCTGGACTGTGTGCATGGAGGGTGCCTGTGGTCCCTCCCCTGTGAGGTGGCACTCCAGCTGCAAGTCCCCCTAAATAAGGGCAGTGTGCCTGCCCCCCAACCCACAGCTTTCAACACCCCCAGCTGGCCCAAAAGCCAGAGCATCGTGTGCAGGGGCAGTGCCACCCGTCTCTCCTTGCCCTGGGCACCCCGGGGCCCTTGGGCTTCTCTGGATGCCGGAAGCGCCATGGGGCTGGGGAGGCTCCAGGCTCTGGGTGGACACCTTGGAGAGCAGCCGGGTGACCACCAGGCCCACGTCTTCCCTCCACTCAGGCGTGTTGGGGTTGTAGGCATCCAGCTCCTTGGAAAACTGCAGAGGCACGACCTGAAATTGATCTGGAAAGAGGTAGAGAAGGGAGACTGGTCAGTCCTGGACCACCAGGCTCTGATGGCTCCAGGGTGGGGATTGGGGGCAGCCACATGCCCTGGATGGTCCCGGGAGGCCCTTGATCCAGATCCCAGGGCCCAGCAGCCCCATCATCTTCTCAAGCAGGCTGAGAGCAGTCCTGATTTGGTGTTTGGAAACCAGTTCCTTCCCTGGATGCCAGCAGTGGTGGTCTGTCCCAGGCAGGACCCATGTCACTGGCTGCCATCTTATAACAGCAGCGACAAAGATGCCAGTGATGATGACAAGGACGTGCTAACCTGGGAGGGAGGCCTGGTGTGCGCCGAGCCTGCTCTGTGAGATTTGCCTCCTTGACTCACAAGGATGAACACACCCTATGAGGTCAGCCTCTCATCCATCAGGGATCCATGGACTTCAACTGGCTGGTACCCCCACCAGATTAAGAGTCCCTTGAGAGCAGAGGCCCTGTCTTCTTCTCTTTCTCCCACATTTCCCATGACCCATGGCTCAGAGCCCAATTCTTAAGTCACCAGGGGCCCCAGAGATAAATTTTAACCTCTCCACTTCTCAGGCCTCAGTTTTCTCACATGAAAACTGGGAGGAGGCTGTGCAGGGCTGACAGGCTCAAGGGACAAGTGCTTTGAGAACTGCAAACCCAACATCTTACAAAGAGGGTAGTGATGGCCTTTGCAAAGCTCCCAGCCCAGCAATGAATGAAGAATAGCCAAGGGCAGCCTCCTCCAGGGTGTGAAGGGCCTGTGTGGGCAGCCCAACCCTCCTCACACTTGTCCAACTAAATATTTAACTGATGGCTGCTGTCCACAGTAGAGGCTGTTCTTAAAGCAAAATGAGGGTTTATTGCTGTGATGATGGTGGCAGTGAGATCTGCCTCCTTGACAAGGGGGCGTCTCCTTCAGTCTTAGGACCAGCTGGTATTGTAAATATCTCCCATGAGGGACTAAGAGCCCCCAGTGAGCACAGACAAATGAGGATGCAGATTCAGAAAAGGAGGCTCAGCGTTTCTCTAGACAGGAGTCCTCCTTAAGCTGCAATCATGAGACAATACTCGGGCTTGGCCGGAGGTGCAAAGAGTACAGGGGCCCTGGAGGCAGGCAGAGCCGGTGCCCAAACCTGGCTGTCTTGCTGCTGGGTGACCTTGTCCCTGGTGTGTTGTGTCCCATGAGTGTCTTGGGACACAGGATTTGTCAGTATTTATTTTACAGATGGGGAAACTGAGGCCAGAGAGACCGGGAGACTTTGCCCAGGCCACACAGCCAGGGCAGGGCTGTGTTTATCCAGCCCCTCCCTCCCCACCCCAGGGCCACCCAGGGTGACCAGGACATCCATGGCTTATGCGACCCATGTGGCCTGGCCTCTTGGACTGCAGCAGAGATGCAGAGGCCGTGCTGCCAGACCCCGGGAAGGACTCACCCAGCACACGGAGGACCCTGGAGTCCTGCAGCACCGAGTTCCCACAGGCGGCCTGCACCGTCACACGCACGTCACCCGTGTCCGAAAACCGCGTTGTCACAGAATTATCCAGGGAAAGGAGGGGCTGCAGGGGCACAGCAAGGCTCAGGGGCCTGGCCGAGTGAGGCAGCGGCCGTGGGGGACGCTGGCCTATGGTCGCTGCCTCACTGAGAGCATTGCTGTCCCCTTGTTCCCATCAGCAAATGGGCCCATTATGGACGTCCTGTGGTGGCAGCACCCAGGGAGGCATGGGGCAGGCAGCCGGTTCTTTTTTTTTTTTTTTTTTAGACAGTCTTGTTCTGTTGCCCAGGCTGGAGTGCAGTGGTGCACTCTTGGCTCACTGCAACCTCCACCTCCTGGGTTCAAGTATTCTCCCACCTCAGCCTCCCATGTAGCTGGGCCTACAGACGTATGCACCACCATGCCCGGCTAATTTTTGTACTTTTAGTAGAGACGGGGTTTCACCATGTTAGCCAGGTTGGTCTTGAACTCCTGACCTCATGGGCACCCAGTTGTAAGCCAACACAGCACGAACATGAGGTCCCAGCACCCCCTTTCTTCTCAACAGCTCCCCAGGCCCGCCCCCCACGGGCATTTAGGAGGCCTGATGTGGCTGCCGGACTGGGTCTTCACTCCCTGACCATGTGATCTTCCCATCCCCACATATGGCCACCGCAGCTGTGGATGAGCCATGGCTCTGTCATCCATGGCACCAAGCCAGTGCCCAGCTCAGGACCCAGCCATGGGGATGGTGCACACTCAGCCGGGTGGGCACCATGTTGCTGCAGAGACAGGAGAGGCCACCCCCATAGGTGTGGATGTGGAGGCAGAGGCTCTGCCAGGTGAAGTGACATGTATGGAGCATTCAGCTGGAAGTGGTGGAGCCGAGACCTGAACCCAGACCCTGAGCTCCTTCTCAGACCCTCCCCATTCTAGAGAAACACAATCCAGAGCCCACAGCCCCTCCCCTTGCTGGGGCTCTGTGTGAGGGCCGTCAGCTGCTGGTAGGGGGCTTCCTGCCTGGCAGTGCTGGGCTGTTTGCTGAATGGGTGGAGGATGCCCCTCACTGGGTCTTGCCCCCAGTCCAGGCATTCTGCTAATTTGAGCTCTCTCCTGCTCAAGAACTATCTGTGGCTCCCCACTGCAGACAGGATACAACCCAGGCCTCTGAGTGAGGCTTCTGAGAACCCTTGACCTCTTCTTCTGTAAAGCCTTCCCTAAGCCTCTCATTGCAAATGCTGTCTCCTTTCCGGGAACTCTCATGCAGCCCACCTACCTGCCTCTGTGACTTCTACCACCCCTAACTCAGGTAAGCCACCGTGTTCCCATCTCTTTCCCAGGAAAAGGCAGGGTCTAATCTGACTCATCTGGCACCATTGAGCAGATGGGCCCTGAACAGGCACCCACGGAGGGTGTGCCCCTCTCAACTGCCCCAGGAGGGGCCCAAGGGTGAGGAGTGCGCCCTACACTGGTTCCTTCTGCTGAAAACCTGGGGCCATGCTCTGCCCCACTGTGCACCTTGTGGGGAGCCTGAGGGAAGAAGGGCTGAGCGGGGGCAAAGCCAGCACACCTGCAGGCTATGGCCGATCCACCAGTAGAAGACAGTGAGGTTGGGGTTCAAGGGAAGCAGCACAGCTGTGAGGTTCACCTCCTGGTTGATGCCAATGACAGGAACCACCTCCAGGTAAAGGGCCTGCAGGGGGGCTGTGGGGACCCAAAAAGGCCAGGGTTAGATGATATCAGGGCACAGGGCATTTCAGAGGCCGCTTAGTGATCACTGTCACCAGCAACTTCATTGCTACCATCAGCACCACCACTACCACTATCACCACCATCACCACCACCACCACCATCACCATCACCACTACTACCACCATCCATTCCCACCATCACCACCACCACCATCACCACTACTACCACCATCCATTCCCATTATCACCACCATCACCACCACCACCATCATCACCATCACCACTACTACCACCATCCATTCCCACCACTATCACCACCATCACCACCACCACCACCATCACCATCACCACTACTACCACCATCCATTCCCACTACTACCACCATCACCATACCACCACCACCACCATCACCACCATTCACCACCACCTCTACCATCATCACTGCCATCACCACCATCACCACCACCATCACCATCACCACCACCCTCATCACCAACACCACCACCATCACCACTACCACCACCATCCATTCCCACCACTACTATCACCATCACCACTACTACCACCATCCAGTCCCACTACTACCACCATCCATTCCCACCACCACCACCATCACCACCACCACCACCATCACCACCACCCTCATCACCAACACCACCACCATCACCACTACCACCACCATCCATTCCCACCACTACTTCATCACCACTTCCATCATCACCATCACCAACACCACCATTATCACCACCACCACCATCACCACTATCACCACCACCACCACCATCACCACCACCTCCACCATCATCATCACCAACACCACCATTATCACCATCACCACCACCAACGTCACCATCACTACCACCTCCACTATAATCATCATCACTACCATCAACACCACCACCAGTACTGCTATCACCATCATCACCATCACCACCACCACGTCACCACCATCACCACCTGTATCACCACTACCATCATCACCACCACCACCACCACCACCATCATCAATATCACTGCCAGCTACCAGCACTGCCCTACTATTGTATGGGTCATCAGGGGTGTGGGTTTGAGCCTAGCCTCCCTCCCTCCCTGCTCTTGGGTTCACCGTCCTGAGTACCGGGGCCTAGAGCAGTCCCGAGGGATTCCCTGTGTTTCCCCCAAAGCCAGGTTCTGTCTCTCAAAGTGAGTGGCCTTTGGCCTCAAAGGGGCGATAAACTTACAGTTGACCTGGACAAAGAGCACCGCCTCATCGTGGCCTGCCATGTTCTCTGCCCTGACGGACACGCGGTAGATGCCGGGGCTCTCGTAGCGGTGCCGGATGGGCTCCCCGGTCAGTGTAAGGTTCATGTACATGGCCTTGAAGCCATCCCCAAGGTCCACCTGGTACTTGGTGGTCAGGACATCGCCCTGCAGGGAAACACCATGTGGCCACTCAGGAGTGGGCCTTGAAGCTGAGGGGCCAGAGTGGTTCATTCACTCACTCACTCATTCATTCATTCCCGCCCTCCCTTCCTTGAAATGAGTGGGCTCTGGGGATCCACAGGAGACCGGGCCTGGTTCTGCTCTGGAGATTCTGCCGGGAGTGTGAGGCTGACCAAGGCAGCTGGTTTAACCAGGGGCTGTGGCCAAGGGCCATTTCAGAACAATCACCAAGCGGCAGAGAGGGAGAGGGAGAGGCCCAAGGGTGTCATCAGAGAGCAGCTGGGGGGCAGTCAGGGCCCCAGAGAGACCCACTGAGGCCCGTGCTAGGGATGGAGCCAGGAGGGTGAGGGGCCTTCCACTGCGTGGAGGGTTTCGGCAGGGGAGAGCAACACATCTGGAAGCGCCTGAGCCATCTGCCTGCAAACCAAGCAGGATTTTCCCTTCTGGGAGGCTGCGGTTCCTAATTTCCTCCTTCTCAGACCATGCGGTACCAGGAGTGACGCTGACATGTGGCAGGGTGAGCGCGGACAGGAGATTCTACCAACGGCCATCCCCGCGTGGCACCGAGTCACCCGCAGAAGCCGCTCCACCAGCTCCTTCCACCTTCCATAATCGCATTTCCCTCGCAGAGCGGGGGATTGAGTGAAGGAAACAGGAACTTCTTCGACTTTATGGCTCATGACCACATGCTCCCTCCCTCCCTTCCTCCTCTCCTAGCCTTCCCTCTTCCTCCCGTGCCGGCATCAGGGGCACGAGGCAACCGTTTCCTGGTGATGATGAAGGAAACAGCGTGATTACTACCCACTTAGCCATCTTCCCAGTTTATACTAGCCAAACGTTGAAAGTTGATAGAAAACTTTTACGTAAATTCTGTTCACTTAACTTTCTCCACAGACGTGGTAAACTGGGTTGGTCAGTGTCTCCCCAAAATGCACGTCTACCAGGAACCTCAGAACGTGGCCTCATTTGGAAATAGGGTCTTTACAGGTGTCATTAGCTAAGATGAGGTCATACTGGATTAGGGTGGGCCCTAAATCCAGTGACAGGCATCTGTGTAAGAGAAAGGAGAGGGAGATGTGGGCACGGACGGAGGCTGCGTGGAGGTGGAGGCAAAGGCAGGAGTGACTCTGCCAGAAGCCAAGGAGTGCCAGGAGCCCCAGAAGCTGGAGGAGGCGTGAATGGATTCTCCTCTGGAGCCTTGCGTGGCTTCAGGCCACCTGGCATGAGATAATTTGTTATGGGGTCCCCAGGAAGGAGGCTGCAGGGTGCTCCGTTCTCCCCATTTGACAGGTTAGAAGACTGAGGGTGTCCAAAGTCCAGGACCCAGGAGGCTGCCCACTGTTTGTGGTTCTCTCTGTTTAAAGGCAGCCTCTCAGGGTGGGGCGGGGAAGGAGGGGAAGCGCTCCAGTCTGAGCTGCTTCCACGGAGGGAAAGGTTTCCTGTGCTAATCCTGGGAAGGAGAAGGCATGTGTGACCCAGAGTCAGGACCCATGATCCGCTCACCCTGGGTGAGGCGCCGCCTCTCGGGGCCTTGTGTTCCTGCCTGCAAGGGCTGCGCTGATGCACATTTAACTTCTTAAACATTTTACTTGGTTAAAATAATTTGTCCTTTTTTCTCCTAACCACAAAAGTAGTATATTCTCAAAGTAGACAATAATATAAATTCAAATAGCAAAGCAAAGCAAAGAAAAAGAACAAAACTAAATCTCACCATAATACCCACCATTCACATCTTGGTCTATTTCATTTAGGTCCATTATTATTACTGGCACTTAAAAAAAATTAAACATTGTCTTCTGAGATAATGGTAGGTTCCTATGTAGTTGTACGGAATGATACAGATCCACCCCGTGTGCCCTGTGCCCGGCTCTCCCCAAGGCTAACATCTTGCCAAACGATAGTATCACAACTAGGAGGTTGACACTGATACAGGAAGGAGACAGGACAATTCAGCCACCACTAGGACCCCATCGGGTGCCCTTTGTAGACACACCCACTTCCGCACATTAGCCCAACTCCATGGCAACCACTAATCTTTCTCCATTTCTATAATTTTGGTGATAATTTCTATTCTCTTTCTCCATTTCTGAATTTCAGGAGTGTTATATGAATGAGTTGCACAGCAGGGATCACGTGGGCGTGGCTTTTTTCACTCGGCATAATCCACTTGAGGCTCATCCAGGTTGAAGCAGGTACTATTATTATTATTTTTTAAGATGGCGTCTCACTCTGTTGCCCAGGCTGGAGTACAGTGGTGGGGTCTTGGCTCACTGCAACCTCCGACTCCTGGGTTCAAGTGATTCTTGAGACTCAGCCTCCCAAGTAGCTGGGATTACAGGCATGCACCACCACACCTGGCTAAGTTTTGTTTTTTTAGTAGAGACAGGGTTTTGCCACGTTGGCCAGGCTGGTCTCCAACTTCTGACCTCAGCTGATCCACCCACCTTGGCCTCCCAAACTGCTGGGATCACAGGTGTGAGACACCGTGCTCGGCCCTGCTGCAGGTATTAATAATGGATTCCTTCTCACTGCAGCATGGTATCTCAGCATGGGTGCACCCCGGCCTGCGCAAACATTCACCCACTGCAGGGCACCTGGGTGGTTTAAGTTTCTGGCCTTTATGAATAACACTGCTATGAACACACACATACAGGTTTTCGTGTGAACAGAAGTCTTCATTTCTCTGGTATGACCACCACGAGTGCAAGTACTCGGTCCTCTGGTCGTTACATGTTGAGTTCGTTAAGAAACTGCTGAAGTGTTTTCCAGAACACCTGTGGCATTCTCCCGTCTCCCCAGCCATGCATGAGTGATCCAGTGCTCTTACCTGCATCCTCACCAGTACTTCGTGCTGGCGCTATTTTTAATGTCAGCCATTCTCATAGGTGTGCAGTGATGTCTGGCTGTGGGCTTCCCTGGCGGCTGAAGATGCTGACCATCTTTTCGTGTGCTTACCTGTCATTTGTCCATTCTCCTGGTGAAACGTCTTTTCAGTTATTCTGCTCATTTTCTAACTGGATGGTTTGTTTCCTTGCTGTTGAGTGTTCTTCCTCTAGTCTAGGTACTGGTCCTTGTTGGATATGTGGTTTGCAAATATTTTCTCTCACTCTGTAGCTTGCCTTTCATCTTCTTAACATGGGTGTTTCACAGAGTGAAAGTGGCTGATCCTGATGAAGCCCAATTTATCAACTTTCCTTTTGACTGGCTTTCAGTGTGAAGTCTGAGGACTCCTCTCCTAGCCCTAGATATTCTTTCCTGTGGTTTTTCTAAAAGGTTTATGATTTTTGCATGCTACATTTAAATCTAGGCAATTTTGAGTTCATTTTTCTATTGGGCGTGAGGTTTAGGTTGAAGTTCATTTTTATTGGATGAATAAGCCCTCCCCTCAGTGAGTTGCTTTTGCATCGACGTCAACCATCCCTCAGCCATATTTACATGGGTTTATTCCTGGGGCCTCTCTCAGACCTTATTTTTAATTCTTAAGATATTTACAAAACGTAGACTCCCCTAAACCCAGTGCTGTTTGCAAAAGTAGGTTGGCCTATGTGTGTGAGAGAGTGTATGTTTGAGTGTGTACAAATCTGTGAGTTTGAGAGTGAATACATGAGCGTGTAAGCTATGTGTGTCTGTGTGTTTGTGTGTATGTGTGAGCGTGTGTACCAGTGAGTGTGTGCGTCCACCCTGGGTCCCGCACTCCCACTGGCTTCCCTAGCGTAGCGGGTAGCTTCTTCCCGACAGTAGGTGCACAGTGGGGTGGGGGTTGACTCTCCCCACCAAGAGCATCTTTTGATCACTCTCCTCGCTTCCACCAACTCCAGCTCCCGCCCGCAGAGCAGGCCCAGCAAGGGTCCCCGCCTCCTGGGCGGTGGTAGGACTGGCTCCCATAGACACACTCTGCAGATGCGACTGCACTGCTGAGACGCCAGGCTCTAGGCGGCAGCAGAGGGCCATTTTTCCTGGAAGTCAGCCCTGCACGGGCAGCCGCAGCGGGGTCCACTCTGAGGGTCCGGCCGGGACAGGCGGGGCAGCGGCTCTGTCCTCCTGCCGCCCCAAGATGCTGCTGCGAACACAGGCGCCCCAGGGCTGCCCCTGGCTCCGAGGAGTGTGGGTCCTAGGCCCCATCTCCATCAGCAGCCACCCCTGCACCAGGGAACAGCTCAGGTCTGGGGGCCCCAGACTCAGTCTCTGTCCACGTAGAGTTTCGGGGCCAGGGACCCCAATGCCAGCCCTGCCACTCATTCCCGTGTGGCCTTGGGAGACTGACTGAGCTGTCCAAGCCTCAGTTTCTCCAGCTATAAAGCAGGTTGGCAAGAGGATGCCACTTGAGCTGGTGCCAGGAGTACGGGCAGTGGCTCATGCACAGCACCCGCCACGGAGGCGCTCGGCAAGCACTGCTCTGCGTCGTCTTGGGCCTCAGTTTCCCTGTTTGCATTAGACCAGGCTCCCTGCTTTCCAACTCCAAAGACCTTTGCCACCAACATCCCACCCCACCTTGGTACCATATTTTGAAGGACATTTAAACAGGACACACATCGCTGTGAAGCCGCACTTGCTGCATCTCCCGTACTGTTCACCCAAGAGCCAAGTGTCCAGGAAAGCTGCGTGCCAGGAAAAAGCCCAGGGCCCTAGCGCTCACCCTCCGGGTGCGACACAGATGCATCGAACCCTCCTTTGCCCTTTTCTGTCATCTTGAATTTTCTGCAATGCTTGTAAGTTTTTCTAGGTTTTGTTTTTGAATTTGCTACAATGAGCATTAGTTTATTCAACAGTCAGAAAAATAAGCATGTTACAAATTAATTTAAAAGGACTAGAAGGAAATACAAAAAACTAACAGTTGTTACCATGGAAGACGGCGGGCGGGGGGGGGCGCTATTTGAGAGATATTTATACTCTTGATATTTTGTGTGTGTTTTCCAAATGTTCTACAATGAACATTCATTATTTTTAACGTCAGAAGAAAATATAACACTTGTTCTAAAGCAAAAAAAGCAAGCCTGGGAGGCTGGGAGGAAATTTCTATCTGTGTTTGTGTGAGTATTTATATCTGTATCTGTCCATGCACACACAGGATTTATTTTTGGTTGTGTAATTATAAGTAATAGTGTTTTTAACTTTCTGTTTTTCATAAGATCCCAAATTAACTAAATCGATATAATTACAGGTTTAAAAAATGTATTGCCACCCACGGGAATGAATACATTTTATACCAAAGCCAGTAACCATACCCTCCCCCACCCGATGTGTGAAACCACGTCTCCTTCTGCTCTCCGGGGACCCTGATACCCCCTACATCCTACTCTATTCTCCTCCATGTCTCTTGCATTGTTAAATGCTGGTCTCCACTCAGGAAGCGGGTCTCCAGCCCCCTGCTGCCTCCTGTAGTCTGGACAGGCTGGCTGATGGCGATGCCCTGAGCCACTTCTAGGCAGAGAAGACACCCCTCACCATGCCTTCTGCGTGCCCAGCTGGAGCCGCCCCTGCCCGACAGTCCCAGGAGCCCGGTGGGAGGTACTCACTCACCTGCTCCTGCCGCACCACAAACAGGACGTCCTCTCCAGGCCGCACGGCCACCGCCTCGCCTTGGATGCTGACCTGCAGGCCTCGGGGCGGTGTGAGGGGGCACTGCAGCTGCACCTGACTCTGCTGCAGGTCCACCCCACCCTCACACACGTTGGACACCACTTTCCGGTACCTGGATTGACAAGAGAGGGTCAGGGTCCACTTCAGACAGGTGGTGAGGGATGGGACCCCATAGTCTGGGGAGGGACGTGCTTGCCACCCAGAGGTGGTGCTTGGCTTCCCACCCCTAGGGCTCTACTTGCTAACTCCCAGCCACCTCCTGACTCCACCTGATTGCTGTTACCGCCCCATTTTAGAGATGAGAACACTGAGGCTCAGAGGAAGAGGGACTGATGGTGGCAGGATGTGCTTTGGAGGCGCTGGCATCTCTGTGGTCTGATCATATTACTCATAGTAACAGTAATAGCCGCCGTTAGTGCTGCAGAGGGGGTGTTTAAGCAGCCAGTTTGAATTTCAGGGTCTTGCTGAGAAGGGTGGAGGGCAGAGTGCCCGAGAGGGCCTGGGGTCCTGCCTCCACCTCGCCACTGGCTCACAGTGTGGCCATAACCATGGGCACACACACCCCTCCTCCTGGGCTCCATCTCCCTGTACCCTTGAGAGACCTGGACTGGGCGATTCATGACTAATCACTGCATTCATGAGACACCTATTTACTGAGCATCTATTATGGGCCAGGTACTGGGAATGGGGGTGATCGCACGCAGTCCCTAGATGCTGTGCAGAGCAGACCCTCTAGTGGAAAGGCAGAGATGGACCTGAGCATATCACATCAGAGTGAAACCACAGCTGTGACGGCGCTGGCTGGGGCATCCCTGGGGACCTGGTCCCTGACAAAGGGGCTTTCAGCAAGAATGGGAGGGTGAGCAGGAGAAGAAAGAGCATCCCAGGCCATGGGAGCAAAATGTGCAAAGGCCCTAGGGTGGGTCTGAGCCTGGAGGGGGAGCGGGTGTGGCATGAGGCTGGAGAGGGGCCCTGGGCAACCCTTTAGGAGATCCCTGAAAGGGGTGGCCTCATCCGTCTTGCTACTTGTGAAGCTCCCTCAGGCTACACTATGAGTCTGTGAAAGTGGCATTGCTGCCAAGGTGCTGGGGGTACCTGTCTCCCCAAGGCTGATCCCCCTCTTGCCCTCAAGGCCAAATTCTCCCAGATGGCTCTGCTGCTGAATAAGCATTCAGAAGTTGATCATGCACAGGCCCATTTGATTAGTAATTTGAAAGAAAATACCCTTCTCTAAGGGCTACCCACCCATGGCACCTACGGTGTGCAGATGGTATGAGATGAAATCCTTTGCCTTGATCAAGGTCCTGGCTCTGACACTTCAGACAAGAGTCCCTGTTGTCAAGCCCAGGTGGATGTGCAACCACTGCAGCTTCATGATACATGGGTGCATGGGTAGACAGATGGGTAGATAAGTAGATGGATGGATTGATGGATGGTGAATGAATGAATAGATGGTGGATGGATAGATGGATGGGTAGATGGATGAATGGATGATGGATGGATAGATGGGTGGGTGGATAGTGGATGAATTGATGGGTAGATAGATGGATAGGTGAATGGATGGATGGTGAATGAATAGATGGGTGGTGGATTGATAGATGAATGGATGGATGGGTAAATGAATGGATAGATGGATGCATGGATAGTAGTTGAATGCCTGGGAGAATAGAAGGATGAATGGAAAGATGGATGGATAAATGAACAGATGATGGCTAACTGGATGATGGGTGGACAAATGGGTAGATGGGAGATGAACGAGTGATTGCATGGATGGGTGGGTGGATGGCAGGAGACATGCTGGTGAGGCCAAAGCCTGCAATTTCTGGTCCTGCCTCCTGTTTCCTCATGTTCCCCCAGGGGAAGTAATGGGGATTTTCTAACAAGCCCATCGGCTTTTCTCTTCTTCTCTGAAAAATGTCCTCAAAGAGAAATGAGGAAATTGGGACTTTCTGATGGAGCACGTTTGGGACCTCCTAAAGCTGAAGGCTTGCAGCTATTTTGTACCTAATATTTTACATGAACTGAGTCCTTCATAGCAATATGCCCAGCCTCTGGTGGAGGAAAAGTATTGTAACTGCTTGCACTTGATGATGCCTTCCCTTCATGCACAGCTTGTATTCAGCATACCACAGACTGAAGGAACACCTACTGTGTGTTGTGGAGCTTACAGTTCAGCAAGGAGGACAATTAGGTGAGTGATGACAATAAGTGGGATTTGTGCTGTGACAGAGGCAAGCTCGGGGTCAGGAGTGGGTGGTCAGGGAAGGCTTCCTGGAGGAAGTGCCATTTAAGCGGAGACCTGCAGGCAGCAGGAGCACCTCCAGCACCCAAGCCTTGGTGAATGGGGAGAGCCTGGCTTACTGGGCACTGGTAAATGGGGAAGGGTCCTAGCACTGCAGAGGCTCAGAAAGACCAGGGGAAGACGTGCTGCAGCAGGTGTGGGCCACGGGCACCTTGGACCTTTTCTGTCTATTGTTCTCTGTCCAGAGCCAACTCAAGGCAGCTTTCTCCAGGCACTGGCCCACATGGGCTCAGATGGGAGAACCCTGTGGGTTCCTTTGGCTTGGGAACTAGGGTCATTCACTCATGATGTCTGGTGGCTCACATGAGCCCAGCAGCCAGGCTCTGTGCTGTGAGCACAGGCCATCCTCGACTTTGACCTCTCTTTCCCCGGCTCCACTTGGGAGCTGCAGGCACCAGCCAGGAAGGCATGGTTTCGGGGCTGCACCACAGCGGTGCCCCCGGATTTAGGCAGGCAGAGGCCCGCACCCACACTCACCCAAGGCTGCTGGTGTAGGTCTGGCCCAGGGCACAGTCGTCAGGCGGGGACAATGGGTTAAACCAGAAGTTGGCAGAGCACTTGTTGGTATTGGACTCTGAGGAGGGGGAGCGCTCAAATCCGTAGTCACTGGGAGGAGGGAAGAACAGTGGTAAGCGACGGGCACAGGTGGGAACCGGAGTCACCCAGGGTTGGGGTGAAATCTGGGGGAGCTGAGAAGGGAACCTCATGACAAGGGCCCGCTATGCACCCATCTGTGAGGACATGAAGGAGCACCCACAGCCCCATCCCAGAGGGGCACACAGGGTAACAAGGGAGGCAAAGGGATGCTGGGAACTCAGAGAAACCTGGAGGGCTGCCTGGAGGAGGTGAGCAAATCTCAAAGGATGGACAGAGGCAAGTAAGGAAAGAGAGGGAGAGGCACTGCTGGCAGGGCCCAGGCTGAGCAGCACCAGTACAGGTGGAGGAGGCTGGAATGCCAGGGAGCAGGATGAGGGGGGGCGAGGTGGCAGGTGGGTGAGCTGTCAGCCAAATTGTCCTGTGGGCACTGGGCAGTCACAGGCAGCTTTTGAGAACAGCAGGGGACAGGCCGGGTGGCTTTCAGCAGAGTCCCTGGATGGAGAAGGGCCGGGGTGGGTGCAGCACGTCCCCAAGATGCCCTGACCCGTTCCTCACTTTCTCCTCCTGCCTGTGAGCGGCCACTGAGAGGGTTTAAAAATGCACCCACAAATTCCTTAAAGCTCCTTCCTGGAGTGTGGGCTGGTCTTGGTGACTTGGTTCTAACAGACAGAATGAGGCAGAAGTGGCGGTGTGCGACTCTGATGCCAGGTTATGAAAGGCGCTGAGGCTTCCTCCCTCACTCTGGGGGAAGTGGCCGCCATGCTGTGAGGATGCTCAAGCAGCGCCTGGGGCCTCGTGGCCAGGAGCCCGTCGCTCACCACAGGAAGTCCGAGTCCCGGCACTCGCACACGCGGGACGTGAGCGCCGACGTGAAGCTCCTCCCCTTGATGCACCAGGACGTGGACTTTCTCTTCCGGAAACTTCTCTGCTGGCCCATGATGCAGCGGTCGCCCTGCAGCAGGAACATCAGGGTAAGGAGTTACCTGAGACAGGGCAACTGCTGTACATGGCCTTGTGCCGCTGAGGCTGCCAGAGCCTGAAGATGGCTGATGGCTCAGGTTACAGATGGGGAAACTGAAGCCCATAATGGGGCGTGGCATGTCTGCGGTCAAGTTGGGGAAGTCTCCCTTTCATCCCAACCCATGGGCATTCACTGAGCCCCTCCTGTGTGCAGCCCCGGCTGGGCCCGAGGGGTCGCAGAGCTGCTGGAAGTACAGCCCCTTTGAGGTTCCCCTCGTCCCCTCAGGTGCTGTGTGGGAGCTGGGCCGAGCCATGCCCTTGAGGGCTCACAGGCACACAGTGGGTCCTCAGGGGACAATCAGGACAGGACAGGCCCACCCCATCTACCTGCAACAGCTGCTGTGGCAGTGACAGGGGTGGGGCCGGTGAGGATGCCTGGTGGCCTGTATTCAGGTTCCTAAACCTCCTCCTAGGCCCATCTGAGCACTTCCTTGTGAAATCCAGCTTCGGCAATGCACCCTGCTAGGGCAGTTTGGCAGGCACCGCCCACCCTTGACATCTGATCACCGTCCCTATCCGATGGGCTTCCTCATCCCCTGCTGCCCCCAGGTGATGTCAAATCCTCTGATGCCTGGTGTTTCCTCTTAGTCAGTTTCCACCCACTGACCTTGGCTCTGAATTCCCATTTGCCCAGGCTGAATTCAGGTTGAGCCTACTCTCTCCTTTGAGAGGGTCCCTGAACCCACCGTGATGGTCTTAAGTCTTCCACCCCGCACTTTAACAAGTACCATTAAATCATTTCTTCAACAGGGCCACCCCCCAACCGCAGTTCCAGGCCCCCACACTGTGAAATCCCAGGCTTCCCCACCATACCGCCAGCAGCACAGCCTGATTGGAACTACAGAGGGGCCACTGATGGCCTTTATACTTAGCTTAGTGTCCATATTACACATTTGCTGTATAAACAGTTATGTGTCTCGATTACAGCGTGGGCTTGCCCCAGATCCCACTCCACACCCAGAACCCACTGTCATGTATGGTACAGGCCTGTGTTACCTTCCTAAGATCTGAACATCCTGAACCCCAAGCATACTGGACTCCATGGGCTGGGGTAGAGCCTGTGGCCCCACACTCCCCGAGTGTGGCTGAGGACCCTCAGCTCAGGTAGCTCCATGACTGAGAAGGGTCTAGAAAAGCCCACAGGAGGCCTGGACATCTAAAGGCGCTGGGGATTCCTTGAAGACTTCTTGGAGGCGGGGAGGTGCCCTGTGGCCTTGCAGGGGAGGACTTTGGCAGGCAGAGTGGGCCTGTGTTTGCAGTCTGTACCCCACCTGCCCGATCCCAGCCTCATCCCGGCCCACCTGCAGGTTGGAAAGGTCCCAGGAGCTATAGTCCTCCTCGCCACACTGCCTGGAGAATGAGGGCCGGAAGTCCACCTTGACCAGCTCCCAGTCGGAGCGGAAGCTGATGTGGCCAAAGACCCTGGGGTGGGAAGATGAGGGAAGGGAGAGAAAACCACCTTCGTCAGGCCTCGTCCTACTGTGCAAATCATGTCCCCCCGGACTCTGTTCCTATCTGTACCATGGGCACAGAGATCCCTCTCCTGCCCTTGCTGGGGATCACAGCGAGGCTGCCCCGGGCACTGAGGATCAGAGAGAGGCTGCGCTGGGCACCGAGCCTGGCCCTGCACACGTGCTCTGTAGGCTTGGGCGCGAATATTCCCACAACTACCACCTGTGATCTATGACTTGTCAATTGCACTGCGTGGGTCACTCTGGTTGGCCCCCCATGGCCCCCCTTGATGGACAGGGAAGGAGGCCCAGGTCCACAGCAGGGTTGGGAGCCCTTCCACGGCCCCCACAGTGGTCCTTGCACTGTTTTGTGGAATGATCTGTGGTCAGGTGGCTGCATCTGCGGCTGTCTGGCTTCTCCCTGGCTTTCTCCCAGCCTGACTGTGTGAGGGTTCTGTGCTGCAGAAACCCAGCTTTCTATCGCTGGGCCACAGGGCATTTGCTTCCTAGTAGAGGTAGCGATTCAAAGAGAAATAACGAGTCAGCAGGCCCAGCGCAGAGCCCACGGGATGAGCAAGTTTGGCCCATCGCAGCCTAGGTGGGTGGGGGAAGTGGGGGAAGAGAGAATAGGGAGGCTGGCCACTTAGGGCACACCCATATGTGTGCTGGCAGCTGTGCATGCACCGCCTGGTAGGCCAGGTCCACCCCTGTTTTACAGAATGGAAAGCCGAGGCACAGAGAGGTTGAGTAACTTGCCCAAGGTCACACAGCTTGTTTGTGCTGTTCCTTCTCCCTCTTTGCAGTCAGCAGTCATTGCTGAGTGACCATCACTCAGAATGGTACTCAGGTGCCCCGCTTTCTCCCTCTCTGGGAGGGCTGCTGCCTGAGTGCCTTCCACTCCATCCCTCAGTACCACACACTTAGGCTCCAAAAACCACCCAGAAGGTGGGCCCAGACTGCTCTTCCCTGGGCCTTCTCTAGTCCAGCTTGTGGTGCTCTGGCCATGTTACCAGAGGCCAAGCATCTGGGTGGGGGAGGTGATGCATGCTGCTCCAGTCTGGTCCCTATCTGAGCACCCCCAACTGGGGCTGGATACTTGGGGGTGGCCCATCATGAGCTGAAAGGACAACCCCATTCTAGGGCGGCGTTGAGAAAGGTTTTGTAGGGTATTTCTGAGACATGACAGCTGGGTCTGAGTGTCTGAGGCTGAAATTTGAAGATTTGGCTCCATGGGGCACCTCTCAGCCAGGCAAGCCTGTGGCGGTCCATGCTTGAATTACATCGGTGACCTCGCATTTGCCTCCACTCTCTGGAACAGTCCCACGAGGCAGACACTATTGTCTTTGTTTGATGAAACCCTAAGCCTCTGCAGGCTGAGCACAGGGCCTCCCTCTCTCTTAGCTGGACCTTCCCTCGGAGACCCTGCCTCCCTGTGCTCCCTAAGGCCGGCTCGTTGAGGGAGCAGCCAGGCTGGTTCCATCCCGCATTCCTGCCATGTCGCTGCCAGGCCTCATTCCAGCCGGGCCCCTGGTTTTGGGCTCACAATCCCATCTGCTTTCTTCTCTGTGCATGGGGGTCAGGAGCCCCAGGCCGTTCTTTCTTTTTCAGAGGAGTGGGGAAATGGGGCTTGAGCCTTCGGCCTGAGACCCCTCCTAGCTGCTAGTGGCAACACCCACCAAGGACAGGGGAAGGTCCCCAGGTACGGCTGTGACTCTGCCGCGTCCGCCCGCTTCTGCAGGTGCTGTTTCCAACAGAGGAATCTTGTGGGCCTGCATGGTGGCCCTGGCTGTGAGTGGTCTTGGCTCAAGGGCACCTGTGATCGGGATGAGGGTCTCACTTGCCGTCTGTCTCCTGATGGACGCCACTTGGAGACGCCTCAACACTGCAGAGACCAACTGAACACGCTGGGATCTTCCTTCAACATCACTGTCCAAACAATGCCTGGTGCATTGGTCTCTGAAACAGCGTCTGAGGGTCTTCTCTCACTTAAGAAATGCTTTTTTAGGGGAAACTTCTGGATCCCTGAGAGAATCCTCACACTCTCCTGTGGCCTGTGGCATCATGAAAGGCACAGCAGCAGCAGCCACTGGTGTATACGGAGCACCTACTGCAGGCCGGACCCAGGTGCGACCTTATATCCCCCCATTTCCTCTTCGCCAAAGCCCCCTTTTACAGACAAGGAAACTGAGGCTGAGGCAAGGGACCCCCCCAGGGCAGCACAGCTTCAGGCTACCTCCTGGAGGGGCCGGCATTGGAACCCGGGCTGGGGGCTCCGGAGCTGTGAGGCTCTGCGCAGAAACATGGCGGGTGCTGGCTGAGCATGACACTTGGGCTCCATTGGTCACAGAGACCCCCAGGAGGCCTCAGTCTCACTGCTGTTCTGAGCTGGGGCAGAGCAGAGAGGCTGGTTTGGTTGATTAATTAACCCCCTCCATGTCCCTGAAGCCCTGCCTTTTATGAAACCTAAACCCTCAGCTGATACTACGAGAAATAGCTGCCATGTCATTAATTCTGGGTCTTAGGAAAGAGGTGGCGAAGGGGCCTAGGTATTACTTTGCAGGTAACGAGGAAAAAACGGGCCACGCTGTGAGGGTTGAGCCATGCAGCTGGGGAAGGCTCTGGGAGTCCCCACTCCACCTCTCGCCCGAGCCCAGGACCTGGGGACCTCTCCCTGCTCTGAGGCTGCTCTGTGGGGAAAGGGAGGCAGGTGAAAGTGACTGGCGCCAGGAAAGTGTCCCAAAAGGTGCCTCTGGCCAGGTTAGAGGTGGCCTTTGGGCAGATTTGGACAAAACAGTTATCCGGGAAGGACAGGGTGGCCGAAAGCTGAGCCTGTGGCTGTGGGAACTCTCCAGCAGGGCAGCTCCCGTACAGACCCCTGCAGAGGGACTTTGATTCTGGCCCGCCGGTGTGTTCCCTCTCCTGCAGTTTGAATTCTTTGTATGCCACTGGGATTGGGAAGCTGTCTGAAGATGCAGCACTGTGAACCAGGTGGTCTGGAGGAACTGTTCTGATGCTTTAAAAATAACTTAAAAGGTTATAGCACCTGGCTGTGAATTCTGCCATTATCCTTCTGGGATACAATGCCTCACCTGTGGGTGAGGGATGAAGGCTGGGTCATCTCTGGGGCCTAACCAAGGCTCAGACCTCGTGACAGCTGGGGTGAAGGGCTTGGCACCCTGCACAGGCAGGCTCCTTCAAGGCTCCCAGATGGACAGCGCTCCCATCTCTTGGCCAGGCAAGCTGAGGCCTGGAGAAGGCGCTCAACCTCTGTGTAAGGAGTAAGGGCCGCCCTCACCCCTGCACTGCTGGCTCCCCACGGCTTTGCGGGTTCTGGCCCCAGGAACGGCTTGACCACTTGAAGGGTCCACACTACAAACAGAGTGCAGGCAGGGTGTCTGGTGGCCGGACTCCCTTCCTCCCTTGCTCCCCCTCCCCGTAAAGGCCACAGAAGGTCCTGCAGCTGCAGGAAAAGGCAGGACCATCCCGTTCTGTCCCAGACCACGGCCTCCGGGGGCATGAGAGTGGGCAAAAGTCATGAAAGATTTTATGCATCCAGGGCCCGGTCGGGGCAGGAATTAACTGTGCAGGGAAAACTGCAAACATCAAGACCCTTAGAGAATAGGAAGGGTGATTATCCCCACCCAATTTTTACAGGACAGGCTCTCAGGGTCCCCACCCTCCCACCACTCCCTCAGGGATGAATTCTTTGAGACACGTTGGCACCTCTAAAAATGGGGGAATAAAGCAATCTGTCTAGATTTCTTATGAGAATGGCCCGAGGTCGCGTATGAAAACAGCCTGTAGCATGCAGTGGGGCGCTCACCAAAGATGCCTTGCAGCCCCTGTCGCAGGAGGCCATATTGGTAAAGACGGAGGGAGGACTTGGGGCAGAGGGTCCAGGAACGGGAAGACGCCCCCCAGACTGTGGGAGGGGAAGGGGCTCACTGTTCTCCCGGGGCGCTGAACGACAAGACCACCCAGAAGCACCATCGCACACCATCAAGAACACACGGATGCAGGATCAAAGGTCTGCCGGCCGGCGGGACCCACCTGCAGCGGGTACTGGATGTTCAGTGAGACCAGTGAAGGGGACCCTTGCGTTCTTGGGAATAACACTCCCACCCGCCCGGGACCCCAGGTGGGAAGCAGAGCTGTCCCAAGCATCCCCTCAATCCCACCACAATGCACCGCCTGGGAAGGCCAGCCGGGACCTCTCTGCTGTGGAGTGAGCGGAAGCCAGGCCTCTATGCTAGAATCAGAGTCTAAGCAGGTGATTTCTTGCTCATCACCCAGGAAGCGAGAAGGCCCCAAGCATCAGAGGTGAGCATCAGTCGAGAGCTCATCTGCGGCGACCTCGTGGGGTTTAAGTCCCCACGTTACAGACAAGGAACCCAAGGCCTCTGGAGGAGAAATGTCGTTTCCTGGGCACAGACGTTCTGCTTCCTGGAATCCTCCTGACAGCTCCTCAAGCCGACTTATTTCCCCATTTCAGGGCTGTGGAAACCGAGGTGCAATGTGCGCGGTCCATTGTCCGGGGACACCAGCCTGGTGAGAAACATCCTGATTTGGAAACATCCTGGGCGGAGCTGTGTGAGCTGTGCTGGCTGGGCCCTGGTCCTGGGGGTGATCTGCCCGGCTCGCCTCTCCCCAGCCAGGCCCCTGCAGGCGGTGCCTGCACAAGCTCATTCCCGTGAGCGTCTGTCTCCACCCCTGTGTCATCCTCACAGGTGCATCACCACGCATTTATTCAAGCCACGTTCACGAGCACCAAGCCCCTCTTCCACGCCTGGTGCTGTGCTTGGCCCGGGGACGCACCAGTAAAGCCAGCAGAGCCAGTCCCTCCTGGAGCCCAGGGCAGGGCACAGCCAGTAGCAAGGGCAACCCTGCAGATGGGATCAGATTCGCGAAGGGGTGAAGGCCAGGCAGCCCAGGCATGGTGGCAGGGAAGGCCCTTCTGGGCTGGGACTGAATTGAAGGCGGCAGGAATTCACGCTGTTGCTGACCTGCTCATCTTAAATACCGAGAGGGGTCCACACTCACCACTTCTTCCCTGTCCTTGCGCCCCACGCAATCTGTTTCCCGAAGCCTGCTTTCCCACCCTGGCTCAGCTGGAACCGATGGCTTCTTGCTGCTAAATCCGACATCCAGCTTCCATCCTCCTTGGCCAGGAGCTGGGAGGCAGGCTCGGTGTCCTCTGAGTGTGAGGACAAGTTCCTGTTCTCCATGATCAGAGGTCCCTAAAGCCAGGGCTGAGTGTGCTGTGTTGCCAACACTCCTGGCACCTCAAACAGCACCTGGCACATAGTAGGTGCTCAATAAACGTGCACTGGATGATGGCAAAGCAGAAGAGCATCCTCATAGGGGGTCCCATCTCTGCTCGGCGTGGAGAGGACAGGCTACTGCCCACAGAGCTGCCCAGGAGTGCCCACATAAGCTGGACTTGGCCACAGGTTTTTCCTCCTGCAACATTGCCGAAGGTACCTCCCCTCTCAGAGCCTCCGTTTCTTTAATTGTCAAGCAGCAGAGCTGGTTGAGGGTGGGTGGGTGTGATGGGCGGTGGGCATGAAGGCAGCAGGGGTCAGGGGTGGTGTCTTCCAAGGCTGTGCTCCCAGTCCCAGCCACAGCAGCCAGGGGAGCTCAGGGGCTGTGTCTGCCCAAACTCCCCAACAAACAAGGGGACACACTAGCCCTGCAGAGCCCAGCCTCATCCCTGCCCAGACAGAGCCCAGCCTCATCCCTGCCCAGGCAGAGCCCAGCCTCATCCCTGCCCAGGCAGAGCCCAGCCTCATCCCTGCCCAGGCAGAGGCCAGCCTGGGCAGGGTGGGCAGCATTGTCCCAGCTGGGCAGTTTCTTTCCAAAAGCAGGCCTGCTCCCCACAGCCTGGAGCTGTCCTCCTGTGGCCTCTTGGGAGCTGTGTGCCTGCTGGGGAGGGTGGGCACACGGAGGGAGATAGAGGCTGGGGTCAGGCACTCTTGGGAGGCTTATCCATGTGGGCCCCTCTGGGGCATTCAGGGGCCAGTGGAAGAGCCATTCAGGGTCAAGGGTGTGAAGGCCCATTGCCAGCTGGAAGGGAAAACTCAGGGTGTGAATTGGTGAATGAGCCAGGCCAGCACTTCCTGCTGAAGCCAGCCAGAGGGTCAGTCCCAGGCCATAGATCCACACCTGCCAGAGAGCACATGGCCACTCCAGCTGAGTGGGCGAGGGTGAGGGGCACGGTGCCTGGCTCTTCTGTGGGAAATGGGTAGGGCAGGGCCTGCCTGCTCTAGAAGGGACAGAGCAGAGGACAAGGTGTCCAAAGTCCAGGTGTCCAACCTCCCTGTGCCCGGGCCTCGAGGTGGAAGAGCTGTGGGCTGTCACGGCAGCTTCGCGGGGCTTCTGTGGCAAATTACCATGAACTCTGCTGGCTTCAGTCATCACACACATGCTCTGCCACGCTGAAGCTTTGTGCACGTGCTCTCAGCACTCTGAAGGCCAGAAGGCTGAAATCCAGGGGTCCGCAGGGCTGAGCTCCCTCTAGAGGCTCTAGAGGCGGAGGCTTCCTGCCCCTTCCAGCTCCTGGGGGCCCCGCGTGTTCCCGGGCTTGCCGCCGCACAGCTCCACTCCATGCCTCCTCCCTCCCCGGCCTCCTCCCCCCGGGCCTGTGTCTCTGTGTCCTCTTATAAGGACACAGTCATTGGATCGGGGTCTGCCCTACTCCATGGCCTCATCTTGGCTTAATTACATTGACAATAAACCCATTTCCAAATAAGGTCCCATCCATGGTTCTGGGGAAACATGAATTTGGGACACACTATTCAGATATCTCAGGCATCACCGTGAAAGGCAGGAAGAGGACACGGTGGCCTTACCATACCACAGTGCGGGGTCGCAGGAGCCGTTAGACACGCAGGCCTTGCCCAGCCTGTGAATCAGTTGGGCTCTCACAGGGGCCCATGTTTGAAGGCGCCCAGAGGAGCCTTCACTTCACTGGTTTCTGGGCACGGCTATCTCCCACTGCGGCCGCAGCGGTGCAGTCAAACCCTGCGTGTCCCCGCTGTCCTCTGCGTCTCTGCTCCTGGGCCAGAGAGGCTCTGAACGACAGACGCTCCTGAGGCCCCTTTGCCCCTCGTGGTGCCTTTTTTGGCCCAAGCTGGGGCTGAGCAGAAGGAAGCTGGGCAGGGCCAGTGCTGCAGCCTCAGACCCCGGGATGGGTGACAAGCGGGTCACAGCCAGCTCTGCCCTATGATGACCTGTCTGGGTGTCAGGCCCTAAGCCATATGACCTTCACGCCATATGGCTGAGAAAGGTGCCAGTAGATAGCAATATTCATGACATAATCACCAGCTCAAGAGGTGCCATGGCCGTGGTGGAGCCGGCCTGGAGCCTCGGTCCTGTCCTCACCACCCAGGGGACCCAGGGCAGGTGGCAGATGTCCCTGATTCCCAGGTGGCTGGGGGGTGAAGGACACAGTGGGCCCAGGGAGGCCCAGCATGGCTCCGCCCTGCCACCCAGTGCCCACTCCCTGGTCCCCGCACTCACGTCATGACCAGCGTCTCGTCCCCTGGCTCGCTCAGCAGCCCGTCCACGAACACCGAGGTGCTGGTGAAGTTGTGCGTGCTCCAGGTGAGGCCCTCATCCACACTGAACCTGCCAGGAGAAGACTGTTAGAGACTCCGGGGTGGGCTGGAAAGCTCCCTGTGTCTGGGACTCTGCCCTGCGGGTCCTGCTGGGGGGCGGGGGCTGCACTAGCCAACCTTGCCAGCGCAGGTGATATCACATCTGCTTATGTCACATCTGCTCACATCACGTCTGCTTATGTTACATCTGCTTATCCACATCGTACTGCCCTGGGGGTGTTTTCTGGGAACCACACAGACACTTTGCCTCCCCTGAATGGCCCCACCCATGGCCTGAGCCTGGCCTAGGGGTCGCCAGGCCCGTGGTAGAACCGGTATTGTAGTGCCACCATCTGGCAGTTGAGTAACCTCTTTTTCAGACTATGGTGATACTGGCTTCCTGGCAGCTGCGCCAGCTGTGCCTTCTGGGTCCCGAGTTCACACCTGCCCTCCCTTCCCCATGACGGCCTTCAGCTGCCAACCCTCTCACCTGCCAACCCTCCCACCTGGGCATATGCTGCTGGCTTCCTTGTCTGGATCACCTGGTCCCAATCCCCGCACTTTACTAATTCGTCACCTCCTTGGGGAAGGCCCTCCCTGCTCCCCAGGCTGGGGTGGGGCCTCCCTCTGTGTCTGTCTCCTGAGGGCAGGACAAAGTCCATCTCGATGACCCCTCGGGAAAGGTTTGTGAGGTGTGTCCCAGCCCCTGTCTTTAGGATTTAGTGCGGTTGCCCTGTGATCTTGTGTCCCCGAGGGGAGGACATTCTGGGGAATAGTCTGAGAGGGTACCCAGGTGGAAAGAAAGAGCCCCAGCCTGCCCCACAGCCTGCCCTCCCAGCCCCGGGGCTAGCAGACGCCATTACTTGAGGATCTTCAAGGGGATGGAGGTGTCTTTGATGGCCACGATCACGCCGCCGTGGTCCAGGTACAGGATGTGATGCTCTTCCTCAAACACCTGCAGGGAGAATGGTGTGGCTGAGGGCAGGGCCCTGAGAAGGTCGGAGGTCGTTCCAGGCTGAGTGGCTCCTGGGAGGAGGGTTGTCAACGTGCAGCCGGGGGGCGTTGGCAGAGGCCAGGGCCGGTCTGAGGGTTCCCTGCATGTCCCGGGCCATCCCCGAGCTTTCCCAGCCCATGCGGACTCAGCGCACCCTGGATGATTGAATGGCGGACAGCAACTTCTACCCTATCCACCTGAACAAGGAAACTGCAAATGAGCACGGCATGCGGCCCTCTCTACGTGAAAACCCAGGCACAAAGAGTGCCAGCAACATGAAGATGAGAAAGAAACAGAAAAACATTTACGATACACAGCCTCAGTCAAAGCAAAGCCCAATTTGACATGAAGACTCAGCTCAAGTGCCATTTCCTCCAGGAAGCCCTCCCTGATGCCAGACTGAGTGGGGAGTGGCCTTTGGGCTCCAAGCCCCTGGCCCAACACTTACTATGCTAATCTGTCATTGTCTCTTCCAGCCAAAGCTCCTCAAAGACAGGGCTGCTGTGAGCCTTCTGTGCCCCGCAATGCTCAGCTTAGACCTTGGTGCCAGGGAGTGTGTGTGGAATGAATAAGTGAACAAGTGAATGAATGACCGACCACCAGATCCCCAAGGGACAAAAGGCTGAGTGACCTGGACAGGACTTACCCAGGAACAGATACCGAGGGTGGCCTGGACAGGGCTCACCTGGGAGGGGACACCGAGGGTGGCCTCACTTGGCAAACAGCCCCAGGATGGGGTCCCATTGTATACATGAGGAGGCTGAGGCTCTGAGGGGTGGAGGGTACGCGAAGCCCTCACAGCTGGAAGGTGGCAGAGCTGGGGGTGGCTCCAAAGTCACACCAGGACACGTGGCACCTGCCCCGAATCTCCAGTGAACAGGCATGTGTGGGCGGCCAGCGCATGTCTCAACATGCCCAGCAAGGGCACAGCCGTCTCCACCACATCGCCCTCGCCCCATACCGCCCCTCCTCGAAAGCGGCCCCCTTTGCCCTCCCACCCTTGCCCATCCGTCTCCCAGGCCTGTGGCCCACAGAGGGACACAGGGAAGCCCAGCAGGGGACAGAGGACAGCCACCCCAGGTAGCCCCCACTAGGGCCAGCACGCTCATCCGTCTCAGTGTGCTCAGAGACTCAGCGAGCCCGTGGGGACCGTGGACACATCCACCGGAGCTGGGCTCCCGGGCTCACTGCCTATGGCTACATTCAAAGAAATTGTTTCCTGGACAAGGGAGCTGACAGCCTGTAGGCTTTAGGGTGTCACAGGCACAGATTTTAGGGGACTAGGAAGAAGAACTTTCCACAATTCTCCTCCCCATTGATCTACCCATCCGACAGACCCATTGGTCTGGGTCCTCTCTGTTGGGCGTGCCAGCATAGACGCAGGCCTGGCCCCTAGGGATTCATAGCCTAGCGAGAGACCCCTAAGGAGGCAGACTGTCCCCGCACAGTGACAGTGACTTGCCTACTGGGTACCAGCAATTAGAGAGGGGGCCCTGTCATCTTCACCCTTCAGGCCCTGCCACAGGATGAGGGGCTCAGCCAACGTTTTGTGGACAAATGACATCTTGTTTTAAGGAAAGTCCAGACTTGGGTCAGCGGGCAGCCCAGGGAGGGGTTCACAGGGCAAGTGGAGCTTGGGGAAACCTTCGGAGGCACAAGGGCATCACAGGCAGGAAACAGAGGGGCAAAGGCCTGGAGGTCAGGAGGGCAGCTGTGTCCAGGGAGCAGGAAGTGCGTGGCTGGGACGGGAACCCTTGAGGCACACAGAGAGGCCCCGGGACAGATGGGCAGCTTGGAGGCCGGTGTGACACCCAAGGCTTGATCGGGGAGTGACAAGAGCACATTCCCTTTGAGAAGATTCCTCGGGTGCTGGGGGAGACGGACCAGAGGGGCAGGGGCTCGTTAGAGCCTCCCACAATGATTTAGGAGGAAAATGAATTCTCAAGCAAAGGGCTTCCCTCCAGGAAGGAGTGAGCTCTCTGTCTCGGGGAACATCCAAGGAGCAGTGAGGCTCCCTCACCAGGACAGCACTGGAACCCTTGCGTGGCCAGGCGGGTGGCGGAGACCACGCTGGGTCCTGTGAGGCTGGAGGAGAGGGGCCTCGTCGATAAGCCCACCTGCCACACCTCAGTGTGATTCCCCGCCCTTAGAGGGAGTGGCTGCAGCCCCCTTCCCTGGCTCCACCAGGAGCCAAATTGACTGCTTTGGGGGTCCCCTGAGAGAGATGGGGCTGCTGAACAACAGGGTGTAGTGCAGTGAGAGGACAGTGGGTTTCCCAGAGCCTGACAGTCCTGGAGTGCAATTTCCCTTTGGTACCGAGCTGGCCCCTTGAGCCGGTGTGCACCAGGGCTCTGCACTGGGACACCTGGACGCCTGCCCAGCCACCCTCCTCTCCAAGCACGGGCAGGAGGGCGTTGATGCATCCACCCACGGAGAGATGAACAGAGTGCCTCCCGGCCATCCTGGGAATGACATCTGCTCTCATTAGCTTGGGGTTCTGGGAAAAGGTGGCTCCAGGGTTTTCCAAACCCCACCGGCAGGCTGCAGGCTCTCAGATGCCCATTGCTGTGGTTTCCTGCGCCTTGAGCAAGCAGCAGGGCCGGGTGGGGAGAGCAGAGTCCCTGTCCCCACTTCACCCTTTTCCTGCCTCCCCCACACACTGAATTTCAGCCAGGGGCTCTGTAATGTTTTCTGGCTTTAAACAAAACATCCTAGGAAACTCATGTTTTTGAAAGGTTATGTCGATTAAACCAGATGCACCCTGGCATTCCACATTCGCATTCTGAGTTCTCTCTCAGATGCATCTCACTGCATCCCTGACAACCTGGGCACGATAGGAAGCCATGGAGACCGCCCCGGGCTCACCACCCTGCCCTCTCTGCCTGTGTCCCGCTCTGCCCCTGCCTGGGCATCCTTCCTTCTCAGCCCACCCCAAGAAACTAAAACAAACAAACAAACAAAAAACAACCCACAGGAGCATCTCTCCCTCCCCTGCCACACACACAGGCCTGCCCCCTTGGGCGCCTGTCCCGCACCACCAGCCAGGCGAGCCCGTCTCCTTCCTGCACCCCGCCATCCTTCAGGAAGCACCAAGCACTGCCCTGGCCAGGCCTCAGCTCAGCACTTTCCCAGATGCTGTCCCATTTAATTCTGATATTCCCAAGTTTGAAATCTAAGCAAATTCCTTGGCAAAAGCGACTGCTACAACTATCTTGCAATCCATTTCTATAAAATGAGAACACCTTCTATTTCACCCTGTCTATTGAATCTAATACGGGGGAATCTTCTCTAATAAATGGACAGACGCGACCTTTAAGAAGCTTCAGACATGTTTCACTAGTTTTAGTGACACAGAAATATTAAAATACAATAAATCGCCTTTGCCCTTTTGAAAATTCCATGTTTCTTGCATATTTTAAAAAAACGTCAAGGCCTTCAACCCAGGCTGCAGGTGAAGGCTGCACTTTGGGATCAACACGTGTGCCCAGAGCATTGCTGTGTGGGACGGGGGCTGTGGCTGGGGTACTCGGGCGTGTAAAACACTGACCTCAAACAGAATGTCTTGTCTGGAAGGAGACAGTCATATGTAAGTTTGATTCATTTCCCCAGTATATAAAGCAGACACTGCCACTCCCTGAGGTTGGCAGGCCAACTTCAGCCAGAAAGACCATATTCCCCTCCCCCTGGAAAGAAACAGCCAGTGTACAGTGAGGTGGGGCCCCCTCCTGGGGTGGGGAGCTCAGGCATGGATCCTAGAGCTGCCTGGACCACACAGGACACGTGGCACCGACTGGCATCCCTCCCTCAGCCTCGCTGTCTCCACACCCTGAGGGCCACCAGCACCATTGCCTCTGGTCTGCGAATCTGAGCTCCACATGGGGCTGCACGGAGCACAGAGGGACCCTGCCCAGGCCATCCTGTGCTGGTGGGAGTGGCCGCGTCCTGCATAAGTGAGCACTTCCTCTCCGCTCCTCACTTCCTTTCTCTTCTCAGGCCCTGGGATAGCCCCCAGACACCCCAACCCAGACTCACAATGACCCCACAACCTGCTCCTCCCCCCATATTCTCTTTCACTGCTGTGTCCACAGCCCCTGCCAGGAACCCGGAGTCCCCCGTACCCCCCTCCTGGCCTCTCTCTGGGTTCCCAAAAGAGCCCAAGTCAAGCCTCGGAAGCGCCATGTGGCTTCCTGGCCGGGACCTCCTCCCTGTTCTGTTCCCCGGCATTTATCCCCGTTTCTCAGATGTTCGCAGTGACATGTCCAACTGTGTGGAGACGTTTCTCGCATCTGTCACTCCCTATCAGTGGCCATGGGAAGAGCAGCTGGGTGGTCCGAGCCATCTGCCCGGACTTGCTTTTCAAACACAGCAGATGCACTTCTGCTAAAGTGAGCCCTGGCTTCAGCCACTTTGGCTGCAAGACGGGAGACATGGCTCAGAGCTTCTCCCACGAAGCCTCTGGAATGGACGGGATGACAGAACAGAAGTGTCTCCTGAGGGTCCCGGCTGGATGGGGTGGGGGTTGCCGGGCACCTCCTGGCCAGCTTACCTGCCGCCAGGTGTGACCGCAGTCTGACGTGATGTACATTTCTTCTTTATATTCCACCAGCTGTGAGCCCAGGTTACCTGGTCCAAAAGAAAAGGGGCAGTACTACCCTTAGGATTGTCCAGCTTTCCCCCTTTAACAAGTCTGAGCCTGGAAAAGTCCTCAAGCAACAGTGGCCTGTGCCCCAGGTCTCCATCTCCCCAACAGACCTGCTGTGGCTGCTGTGCTGGGGCCCTGGGTCTGGGTCTATGCAGTGAAGGATCAGCCCTGCCCAAAGACAGCCACATTCAGGGGACTCCAGCAGAGGCCCAGGACAGGTGGAGCTCGGGTACCTCAGAGAACCCACCGGTGTGGTCCACAAATAAGAAGCATGGAGTATGGTTAGGGATGGCCTGGAGAGGACGTGGGCCAGGTGGGCCAATCATGGGCAGCCCCTGTGGGGCTTGAAAGCAGGGCAGGACATGGCCGAGTTTGTGTTTGGAGACAGCTCCTGGGCACTGGGTGCAGGGGAGACAGAGGCAGGTGCAGGAGAGAAGGCAGGTGGGCACACAGCAGGGTCTCACTATCTGCTGGGTGGACATTTGGGAGGAAGGTGAGGTGGGTACCAAACCGACTAGGGGTGCAGAAGGTGGTTTGGGTTTACTGGAGCCCAGCACTGGGCTGATTAGGTCCATCTCCAGCCTTGATGTCCACTCAGAGGGGCTCAGACTTAATGCTGTGGGCAGTATCAGAATGGGAAGAACTCATGCCCAGCATCCAAGCCAACCTCATGTTACAGATGAGGAAGCTGAACCCACGTGAGGCTCCTGTAGAAAGAACACTGGCCATGCATAACAGCACAAGCACCAGGAAAATCATCGCAGCCTCTGGTGCTGCGCCCGGTCCACCCTAAACAGCATCCTGAAATAGCTTGAACAAAAGATTTCTGATGAGACAGATGTGGGGCTTCCACTGTACCCAATGGCTGTTGCAGAGACAGGGGTCCAAGTCTCCAGGATGATGGGGACCCTGATGATGGCATTGAAGCTGTTCTGGGGCCCCAGAGGCCCCACCCTGGGTGACTTGTATATCATTTGCCCTTTGAAGCTTTATTTAGGTGGCACTTTCAGAAATACTTTATCCAGGGTCGAGTTTAGAAGTCATTGGAAAATTCCAAAGGAGATGGACTGTCCTCAAATAGATGAATTAAAAGTGAGTTCTCAGAGTGGCAGGGTGTTTGTGTGCCTGTCTTATTTTTTGAAGTTCATTTACCTACTTACTCGTAAATCCACCCATCTACCCACTCACCCACACACCTATTCATCCATCTGTCCATCCATCCATCCATCCATCCATCCATCCATCCATCCATCTGCCCACCCACCCACAAATCCATCCATCCATCCATCCATCCATCCATCCATCCATCCATCCATCCATCCATCCATCCATCCATCCACCAACATCCATCCACCAACATCCATCCACTATCCACTATCCATCCACCCACCATCCATCCATCCATCCATCCATCCACCACCCACCCACCAACATCCATCCATCCATCCATCCATCCATCCATCTGCCCACCCACCCACAAACATCCATCCATCCATCCATCCATCCACCCACCCACCAACGATCCATCCATCCATCCATCCATCCATCCATCCATCCATCCATCCACCAACACCATCCATCTATCCATCCATCCATCCATCCATCCACCATCCATCCATCCACCCACCCACCATCCATCCATCCCCCTCACCCATCCACTCACCCACCCATCCAACCATCCATCCATCCATCCATCCATCTAACCAGCCACCCATCCACTCATCCATCCATCTAGCCATCCTCCCATCCATCTTTTATTAATCTAATATCCATCCAATTGATCATCTCTCCATCTACCTATTATCTCAGTTCCACCACTCACTCTCTCCTGCATGTATTCAATGGCATTTGCTGAGTGTCTACTCTCTGCACAGCCCTGTGCTGAGCTCTGGGGAGCTGAGCTGAATGAGCTGTGGCCCCTGCTCCCTGAGGGCTCTGAATCTAGCAGACGAGGGCGGCCGTGCAGGTGAACACAGAGCCAGGACAGTGGACCTGTGAGGAGAGCCTCGAGGAGAGACTCAGGTAGGAAAGAACCTCCCAGTGGAGCCTGGAGAGCTGAACATGGCTGTCCAAGGGAAAGGAGACTGGGTGTCCAAGGAAGAGGGAGCAGCCTGGGCAGAAATGTGGACCCGGGCAGGTGCAAGACAGATAGGATGGGTGGGGCAGAGGGGCAGGTGTGGAATCTGGGTACCTCTGGACCCATCCCTTTTTTGCAGTGTGGTGCCTGGTAAACAAAAGGTGCTGAGCGATGGCTGCTGAATGGATGAAGTGAGTGAGGTGAATGAATGAACAGAACAGGCAGGAGGGAGGAGATAAATAAAGGATGCCTTTTATCTTTCTGCTATCCCAGACGCCAGCAGCCGCTCCGGGACACACATATCACAGGTGGAGCCGGGCAGGGAGTGTTGCCGCGTCAGCACACTGCACGGGCCAATTTGCAGTTTGTAATTTCAACCATGCACACGTCTGTCTTTTAAGAAATGCTATCTGTCTTCCTTGCTCTGTCTACCAAAGCTGTCAGGCTGCCAGTCACCTAACAGTCTCGGGGGAAAGAAGGAGCGATTCACGGAACACATTGCAGGCTGTCAGAGTGGAAGGGCCTGCAGAAAGCTGAGGCTGACACCCTCATTTTATGGATGGGAAACTGAGGTCCTGGGGTGGAGGGAGGTGAGGAGGGGAGAAGAAGCTTCTCTGCTGCCTCCTTGCCTGGGTGTTCTGGTATCTCCTTGGGCCTCCTCTCCCCAGGCCCAGGACCCCTGCCCTTCCTTGGTGCCAGCAGTAGTAGGAGTCAGTGCTCACTGAATGAAGGCATGCTTCCTCTCCATCCTTCCTCTGCCCCTGCAGCCAGAAAACAGAGCAAAGCCACACACCAAAATCTACCCCACCCACATTGCACCAAGGAGGACTGCAGGGCAGATGCCAATGGCTCCCAAGAGAGAAGGAGCACCGGCGATCACCGAGACACAGCTGGGGCCCAGGTGAGTGGGCTGCCCCATGGTCCTCCAGTTTCTGCTGGTGCTCCCAGCTCCAGAAGGGCCCAGTGAGTGTCCACAGGGCTGGGACTCAGGTCAGCTCCCAACCCCACCCAGGTCCCTCAGCCAGGCCAAGGGCTTCTCGCCTCACATCTAGACATGTCCTGACATTGATGGGCCCTTGACTAGCCAAGTCGCCCAAAAAGGGACTGTGCCAGGGAGGGCTGGGACTGCAAATGGCTCTGAGACGCGGTTCCCTGAGCCAAGCCAGCAGCAGAGAGCAGGCTGTGGTGCTCCCAGCTCCCAAACGGCTCCCTCAAGGTTTTCTTGGCTAAATGCTACCATCACCTCTGCCAGGGCTAGGGACGCAGAAGTGTTCACTGGCCTCTGCTCTGCGTCGGGTCCTGATGACGTCTGGATGATCAGCTGGGACACAGACCAGTGACCAGGATGGGGCAAAGGACAGTGCGGGGAGCGGGTTCTGTAAACACCTGGGGCACCCACAGCATCTGAGGAGCAGGTGGGGATTGGCACCCACTCTGCACTCTTTGGCTTTCTGGAGGAGGCACATGAGCTGGAGCAGGAACCCGGGACTTGCCCTGGGCACGGAGAGCAGCCTCGGCAAAGGGGGTGGTGGGAGGCAGCTGGCCACAGGCCGTGCAGGGCCTGGGAACACTGGCTTGCTGGGAGCCCCGAAGGTGTGGAGCAGGAAACACTGATCTCACAGGGTGTAACTCAGCGTGAGGATTCCTCTCCTAGTCTATTGAAAGGAAGAAAGGATGAATATGAGGAAGAAAGGGTGAAGATGAGGAAGAAAGGGTGAAGATGAGGAAGAAGGGATGAAGATGAGGTATCCTTCAGATGCCACTCACTCCAACACAGGAGCACTCAGAAGGGAGCCAGCCCTTCAGTCCTGCGACACGCCCGGTCGGGAAGAACCCGCCACCGGCACCCTCGGCCAGGGCTGGGTTGATTTCTGGGCTGAACATGGCTGATTCTCCACTGGGGGGTTAGAAGTCAAGTTTTTGTCTTTGCTTCTCAAATTCATCCCCTTCTATTAATAGTTGGAGCCACGGCTCCACTTTCTGGGTCCCTCTGCAGTTTGACCTCTGGAGGCTGGACCTGAGGACGGGCCCCAGAGACTGGAATGCATCTCTTGGAGCTCGAGATCCCAGCAGGGCACTCCCCCACCTCCACCCTGCACACACGGTGCTCTCTGCCTAGAGCGTCCTCCCTGTGTGTCGGCTTGGCAGATGCCCATTTGTCCAGCAGGCTCAATCCAAGCCCCAGGGCAGAATCGAGTGCCCATACTCTATGTCCCTCTGGACCATCTTGCAGGAACACTCGGCATCAGGATGCATCTGGCCCTGTGGTTATCATCCCTTTGCTCCTCTGTTCAACCCTGAGTGGCTGAGTCTTATCTCCCTCATTTCCAGCACCCAGTGCAGTGCCTGGCATGGGGGCAGGAGTGTCCAGTGTCCCCTTGGATGAGAGGACAGCCTGGCAGAGCACACCTGCCTTGAAGGTTTCCTGCCGTACCCTGTCTCATCCCTACAGTGGAGGTTTTGGCCTCTCATTTTGCAGATGAAACTGAGGCTCGGAGAAGTGCAGTGAAATCTCAGAGTCCTACAGCTGGGAGGTGTAGAGCCTGGGGCTTTTCCCTCTTGCCTGCCTGCCTCTGGGATGGAATTCAGGAATGAATGGCGGGGCGGGCAGGGGAGCGACCCCGTGGAAACAGGTAGCCATCATTCCCAGCCACCTCCAGCAGTGCGGCCACATGGCCTCGGGACCTGTGCTAGGGCAGGCGGCCATGTCGGGCCAGCAGATGTGAAGCCAGCCCACGCGCCTTTTCCTCCTGCTCCCAGCAGATGCTCAGGGCTGGAGAGGAGGATGGAAACAATGGACACATCAATTGGCCCACCTTGCATGGCTGGCTCCACCTTCCAGGAAAGCCCTGGCCAAGATCGAACAGAAGTGGATAAAATAGAAGTGTAGCCTCCTGCCCTTGTAGGGACAGTGGGGGGCAAGCAGGGAGGAAGGAAGGCTGTGACTGACACCCCCACAGAGTGAGGGGGGCTGCTCTCGGCGCTCTGCATGACTCCTGCACAATTCAGAGGTACATTGAGATACGTTGGGGGACCGGGACCCTCATTCTGGGCTCTCAGGGCCTTTGAGCAGTGGAAACATTGGAAATTATGCCTTTTGCATTTTGGTGAAGAATTTGGGGTTTCAGCGAATCAAAACAGTGCATTTTAAATACCCTGTCATTGAGAAGCCCAGGAAACCAAGTGCACAGGATTGGGGGCGTCTAACGTGGGTGATGAGCCTGTCTGTGCATGGAAGCTGATAGGCAGTCGGCGGCTTCACATTGATGCTGATGGGTCACATTTTCATTGATCATTGTGGGGGCAGACAGAGGCTATCCAGATGGGCTGTCCCTGCCTAGGACCCCAGGCATATAGAGCATGCAGAGGAACTCCAGAAGCTGAAGGGCTTTGTTCACACTCCCCTCCCTTCCCAGTTGCAAAGCCCCAGCCTCCCTAAATAGGCCAGGTCTCTGCCGTCAGACCCAGCCCTGCACGTAGGCTTCACCTCCAGCCACTCCATGCACTCTGGTCTGGTCCTTTGGGGTCCCCACGTTCCCCCTTCCACCCAGAATGCCATTCCTGCCATCACAACATGGCCACTCATTCACTTGTCCCTTCACTCACTCATTCACAAACAGCCTTGGAGGGCCCACCCTGGGCCAGGCCCCAGCTCAGTGCTGGGATATGGTGAAGGGTCAGATGTGGTGCCCAGCTCAGAGTCTGGGGTCCACATCCATATGGTCCTTGGCCATTGGCCACACAGCCACCCCCTCTGTGTGGCAGATGGTGCTGGGGGAAATGGAGGGAAGGGGTCCTGGGTTCAGGAAGTGTGAGCTCCGGGCCTGTGCCTCTGCTGTCCAGTGTCTGCAGGAGATGCTGCCTCTCTGACTGTCACAGACCTCATGTGCAAAGTCTTCCCCGGTTCTCCCACACACTAGCCAAGTGACCTCAGACAGGTGGCTCTATTTTGTATTTTGAATGGTTCTTCTGAAGCAAATCAACCTCATTTTATGGTATCATTTGATCAGTACACCAGGATTCTTGAATGTTCTAGTTTAGTGGAAGAGACAAACATAAAAAATACAACCTTGAGTTTTTAAAAAAGTGCTAGTTGTATACTTGTTTTTCTCCCCCCACTAAACTAGAACTTTCTTCAGGGGCCAATAAATATCAACCATGATACAAATCATCTATCCAGTGATCCACCTACCCATCTATCCATTTTTCTATCCATTCATCATTCATTCATCATCCATCCATCCATTCACCATCTATCCATCACCCATCATCCGTCTATCATCTACCCATCCACTCATCCATCCATCCACTCACCCATCCACCCACCCATCCACCTATCCACCACCCATCCACCATCATCCATCCATCATGCATCATCCATCCATTCATCTATCCATCGATCAATTCAGCATCTATCCATCATACATCATCCATCCACCCACTCATCCATCTACCCACTCATCCATCCACCCACCCACCCATCCACCACCCATCCACCATCATCCATCCATCATCCATCATCCACCCATTGATCTATCCATCCTCCATCCATCCATTCACCATCTGTCCATCATCCAGCCAGCCATCATTCATCCACCATCCACCATCCACCCATCCATCATCCACCATCTATCAATTCATCTATCCATCGATCCACTCTTCCATCTGTCCATCTTTCCATTCTGCCAACACATATCATATGCCAACCCTGGGCCATGCATTCATTTCTCAGAATTTGCCATGAGAGCTGAGCTTCCTGAAGATGCCTCCTAAGGGACATACTATGCCTCCTAAGGGACATACTATGGCCTCAGGCCCATGGCCATCCATTTTTATCCTTGAGATTGGAGGTACTCTTGGGCTGTAATGGCACCTGCCAGCTGCCCGTGATGGAAGCCACCTACCTGCACCCATGATGAGGCCTGGGGCAGTGTCCTTGGTGTGCACAGTGCCTGATACATAGGGGTTGTCTGCCCAGCGCAGGTGCAGGTGCAGGTGGCAGTCTGGCTGCAAGGAAGAGAAAGGAAGCAAGTGTCAACACACGAGTAGGAGCGTCCTTAGGAAAACTAAACCTGATGACAAATCTGCCCCTGTGGCTTTTTGGGAGAGAAGGCTGGGCCAGGAGTGCCTTGGAGGAATAGATGGAGGATGGGAAGCGGGTGTGAGGCTGACTTCTAGGGAAAGGGTGGGAAGGACAAGGGAAGCTTCAGCAGGTGCTGTGCTGACAGCCTGGGAGGGGGAAGCAGGCACCAGTGAGGCACCCAGGAGGATCTGTTGGCTCCCTTGTCTAGATTAGGGACCCACACAGCATCTGGGTATGGTGAGGCACCCGGGAGGATCTGTTGGCTCCCTCGTCTAGATTAGGGACCCACACAGCATCTGGGTATGGTGAGGCACCCAGGAGGATCTGTTGGTTCCCTGGTCTAGATTAGGGACCCACACAGCATCTGGGTATGGTGAGGCACCCAGGAGGATCTGTTGGTTCCCTGGTCTAGATTAGAGACGCCTGCAGCCCCTGGGTGTGGTGCCTCTGCTCACGGATGCAGCTGCTGGGGTTTCTCCCACTGAGGGCTCTTGGGCATTGGTCCTGGCAGGTGGTTCCCCAACATGGCTCCCATGTGCAGTACCAGCTGTGGGATGTGATTCCTGGAGCCTGCACCACCCAAGCTCATACTCATTCATTCACCTACCCAGAACCTTTATTGGGAGCCTCTTATGTGACCACAGTATCCCTGGCATCAGAGGACAGCTGGGGTCACCCCGTAAGGCCCTCTCACTTTGAGATACAGAGGGGTGGGTTAAGTGTGCAAGAGCTCCAGGGGCTGGCTCTGGAGACCTCATTCCTCCTGATCTCCCTCTGGCAGCCTGAGATACTGGGTCTCAGAGGTCTGGCTGGCCGAGCCCTCCTTGGTGACATAGGTGCACCACCAGAGACCTCACTGAACCAACAGATGCTGAAAGGCTTTGTGGGGTAATGATTCTGGGCTCAGCCTTCCTAATTTCCCCAAGTCAGGGAACTCCATAGGGTGAAGTGAGGCAGTGCAATCCTCAGGCTGGTCACAGAAAGGGCAGGGCTTGGACTCCTCGTACCTCCTCTAAATGGCGGTGTGACCTTAGGAAAAATGCTTAGCCTCTCTGTGCCTTTCTTTCTTCTCTGTGAAATGGGGGCAATAACCTCTGCTTCACAGGATATTGGATTAATATGGCACAGCTCTGGGGTCCAGCCCTTCCCCTGGGCAAGGTACTGCCTAATTGTTTACTTATAAGAATGGTAAACATTGTATTTGCCGCCTTAAAATTATTTTTTTCGTTAAAAATCTCCAGCTTAGAAATACCCTAGAACTGAGTACTCAGAGATCCAAATTGTAAATTAGGGGGCACCACTAATTTTCTGGGCAGCCTTGGGGCTCAGTTTCCTCATCTGCAAAATGAAGACAGTGATGGTGAGACCTGCTGACCCGCTCTGCAGGGCTCATTCCAGAATCCCCTCGTCACTGCGGTGTCATATCATCTACTAACATCACGTCAGAGATATCCTCTCTCTTCATTTCATGTCTTTATAACACTTTCTTCTGGCCCATGAATTGCTTACGTTTTACACAGGTGACCCTAACTTCAAAGTTAAACCGTTCAGGAAATTGGATATTGACTTGGATAAGATGCGACCAGGTGGTGGCCACAGTTGGCAGACGGGCTTTATTTGTCTGCTCTAGGGTTTAACAGATGTACTGGTTGTACTACATGTTGTACGATTCACCCATGAGCAATGCCCAGAGCAGGGAATCTATAGAGCCAGGAACGGACAGGTGGTTGCCAGGGACTGGAGGCTGATGGGGGATAGGGAGGTGACAGCTAAGGATCGGGGGCTTCTTTTTTTGGGTGGTGAAAATGTCCTAAAAGGGACAGTGGTGATGGTGGCACAACTCTGTGAATAGACTAAAAGCCATTGAACTATGCACTTGAAAGGTGAACTGTGTAGGATGTGAGATCTCAACAAAGCTGTTAAAAACCAAAAAAAAGAAAGCTTGAAAATTCAGCTGAAAGGTGGCCCCGTGTCCATTGCAGAGGCACATCCTGAAGATGACTGAGGGACTGAGACCATCCCCAGGGGAACCTGGGGAGCCCCGAGCTGAATACCACAGGGCCCTGGGTGGCAGGAGCCTGGGCACTGTGTCACCCCTGGAGCCATCTGAGGGTTCCAGAAACACCTGGATCAAATGGCGACAAACAGGCCCCACTGAAAACCTGTGAGGTGTTAAGACTTTGCCCGCCGCAATGGATTCTTCTGATTTCTTACCGTGGAAAAGCAGGCCTGTGAGTGAATAGACTTGCTGGCACCTTTCAGTCCTACCCTCCTGCCCCCCCGCCTCCCCCAGATAGCTCAGGCAGAAGGACAGAGGCGGCTTGCTGAGGAGGGAGGCTGCTGTGATCTTGGTAGGCAGGGTTGGGCTTCCGCGCTGCAGAAGGCAGCTCTAATCAGGAGAAGGAGCTCAGCAGGGGTGTGGCGCGGGAGTCCCCAGCAGCAGTGTGCCCGGCAGAGGCCGCCCTAGCTCTGCCATGCTTTGCTGTTCTAGGTTTACCTAGAAGGCCAGAGCTCATGGGTTGGTCTCCGTCAACCTCTCCCATTCCCCTGATGAGCTATGCACATCTGGTCAACTCGCTGCGTGCACAGTGGGCAGAGTTGAATTAGAGGGTGCTGCTTCACAAACCCTAGCTACCTCTCCCCACCCCTCACCACTAGTGGCCTATCCTGGTTGCCTGGCACTCAGGCCAGAGAAGTGGAACCCTCCTCAGGGTTCCCTGTGGGGTGGCCAGTTACGGCCTGCAGGCCACTGGTGAACACAGGCGGCTCTATGAACCCTTTTGCATTTGCCTTGCGGCCTGCTGACGGCCAAACAGATGGTTCCCCCTGCTCCTGGGGCAGCTGCAGGTGCCGTGCTGGTTCTGACACACGCGCTCCCACGTGAGCCTGGGCCACCAGGTGAAAGGAAGGGCTATGCCAGCAGGCCTGGAGGTGCCCACCCACGGGACACCAGGATGCCCTGCACAGGTGGCAGGCCAGTGCGCATCAGGAGCCCCAGAACCCGCCTTGGGTGCATGTGATCAGAGACAGGGCTTCCTCCGAGGCCACCCAGGACGAGGACAGGAGACCCCCGGGACAGGCTGTGGCCCTGGGAGTCCATGCAGAATGCTTCAGTGTTGACTGAGGTGGGCCCGGGTCCCTGCAGGGCTGAGGCAGGCCAAGCCGGGGGCTCACGGTGTCCCAAGACTCTCCCTTCTCTGTCCGTTTGGCACATAGGGGCCAGAGGGTGCCCTAAAGAAGTGTCTAGCAAATCATCAAAGCCTACCAGATGGACCAGGGCCGGGAGATGCAGCACCAGCCACCTGGACGCCCAGCGCTCACTGCAGCCAAACACCTCAGAAGAGTGACCATGGACTGCACAGTGAATGAAGTTTTATGCTGAATTCAAGATGCAAACAGATTCAAAACCACCTTCCAATGAAGCTGGATCATCCTAAAACAGACCTGATCACGCCACTCCTGTGTTAAAGCCATCCTTGCATTTCCCCACTGAGGGAAGGAGGTATCCCCAGACAGGGCACTGGTTAAGTGGCCTGGGCAGATTCGTGACCCAGAGTTAAGAGAAACACAGAGGGCTGAAAAATCACGCACGTGTGGGATCCCAATGACAACTTCGTAACGTGTGTGTGAGCGAAAAGATTGTAAAGAACAAAAATACCCAGTTATTGTTTTTCTGGATGGTGTGATTCTGGTGATACCTTATTTTCCTTTTTATACCTTTCTGTATCTTCCAAGCATTCTGCAATAATCAGGCATCACTTTTATGAGCACTAAGTCCTCAGGTACAGTTTGCCCATTCATTGAGAGGCTGTGTGGCTGCAGGAGGGACACAGTCAGGAGGTCCTGTGAGTGGTCCAGCTTGTCCTGCCCCTGCACTTTCACCCTTGGAGATGCCATGGCCACACACACAGGATAGCCCAGGCCTTCTGAGCCTTGCGGCTGTCATATATATATACAAATTCACCGAGGTTATCTCACTGAGCTGCATAATCACAGACAAGAATCTATTCTTAGCAAAAACTTGCTTTGACAGATTAATATGGCTTAACTTTGCTGATGATGATACAAAAATTAGCCCTTTCACAGCAATTCTGTTCTGGGAAGCATTTTTACGAAGGGCAGGTAATTAATTCTCTACACAGGTCGACAGGTGTTATCAGCAGGAGGGGGTCTAGAGCAGAGGCAGGCAGCGGGCCCCTGAGAGGCGAGTGTTCGTGAGTCAGGGCTCAAGTCTCAGCTTAGAGCAAGTGGTTGCCCTGGGGGCCACAGAGTCCCGCCCTGGCTCCAGCGTCAGGGATCTCTAGGAGGAGGAATTGCCCCCCTCTTAGTACCATGGCCTCCATGGGCCAACACTGGGGCTGGTGGTGGCGGTGGGGAGAGGGGCTCGCCATTTTCTGAGCCCTGCTGTGTGCCAGGTGGAATCCCAGGAAGACAGGGAATGTCTTCTGTTTTGTTGGTTGGTGTGTTCTGGGCCTGCAGAACAGTGCCTGGCACATTGCAAGTGCTCACGCAGATTTGCTGAATATAAACCTGTCAAACAGGTACTTTTCTTCTTTCTATTTTACACATGAGGAAGCTGAGGCAGAGTGATGGGTGGTTTCAGGTGTCCCCAGTGTGCAGTCTCTAAGAAGGGCTTATGGGTGACAGTGGGAAACAGACAGAGAAGCAGTATGCCCAGTGAAGGGCTCCTCAGTGGAGGGAACATGTGGGTAGGGTTTTCAGGTGTTAGTAGGAGCTTGCTGGATAAGGAAAAGGGAAAGGGCATTCTGGGCCTTGGGGACAGCGTAGAAAGAGGGAGGGCTTGGAAGGGAAGGGATTGGCTCTTCCTTGCAGCTTGCTCCATGTCAGGCATAGGCCGGTCTCTGCATTCTTTCATCTCATCCTCACTCCAATGCCACAGGGATGTTTATCATCTTCCTCCCTTTTCAACAGAGGCTCAGAGGCACTGGTTGATGTAGCCAAGATCACATAGTCAGGGGGCTAAGACTGCAGCTCTGTGCAGCTCCAACACTAGACCCTTCTCCCACCCTGAGTTGCCCAGCACCTAGGAAGGGGCAGGGATGCTGGTGGTGGCAAGCTCCCTGTGGTATGCAAGGAGATAGGCCCCGGGAGAGGCCAGGTCTCACGGGGGTGTTGGAAGGGGAGTGAGAAGCCTGGTCAGATTCTCTTAGCCCATTCGGCCTCTTCCTCCCTTGCATCCACTGGTCCCTGGCAGCTGAGTGCTCACCTTAGCTAGAATCAGGGCTCCTTACAGCTCTGTCTCTCCTTCTTCACCAGCATGGGCCTGTGCACCACCTGGATCCCTGGTAGCCACGAGAGCTGGCAAGAGTCCCAGCTACTTTGAGAGATCCCTCCTCACTCTAGGCAACCAAGGACTCAGGCAGTCAACACTTCTATTCATGTAGAAAGCTGCCCCTGGGATAGTGGACCAACTTTGGGGCTCAGGATGTCTGAACTCTGGCCCAGCTCTATCACTTACTGGCAGTGTGATGGTACACTCCCTTCCATGGCAGATTAGAAGCAAGTGTCTGCTCCTCAGCCCTCACTCCCATGGGCAGAGTACAATTCCCAGGTCCTTGATGTTGAGCAGTAAGATTTAGCAGATGTACCAGCAGGCTTGAAATGTACTTGCCTGTTTCTGTTTATCCTCTTGTACTTCTGGTGTCACCATAAGAATTAAGCTGGTTCCAAGAGAAGGATGCAAGATGTGCAGAGCAAAGACCAGTCTAAATCAGTCCATTCCCTGACATACGAGCAAGCCCAGACAAGATCAGCAGAGCTGCCCAGCTGAGCCCGGCCAAGGTCAGCAGAGCCGCCCAGCTGAGCCCAGCCAAGGTCAGCAGAGCCACCCAGCTGAGCCCACCTGTAGATCTGGGGAATAAATGTTGTTGTTTTGGGTGGTTTATTGCACAGCAATTCTGTGTCAAAAACTGATATACTTCCCTCTCTGACCTCCAATTAACTTTTCTGTAAAACAAGGAGTTTCATTTGACCCTCTCTATCACACCCAGCAGAAATAGGTGGTTCATGTGTCTCAGATGGTCCTTTTCAGACATCACCACCTCTGACCTTCTTGATTACTGAAGTTATATCTAGCTCCACCCCAAGGACGGTGTGTGATGTGAGCACAGGTACTTACAGGCTTGCAGTTGGTTGGTCTTCCATTCATGTCCATGCTGGGTGGCCTCAGGTAATCCCAGTCGCGGCCCTTGTTGTAGGTTATAAGCGTCATCACTTTCCCATCAATTTTTTGGTTTGCCAGGAAGACTCCTTTCACCCCTCTGACCTGGGACAAAAATACAAGAAGGATAGTAACCTTACACTGGAGCACTCTGATGACCAAGTATCCACTGTGCTCCAGCCCCTTGCTAAAGTGCTCTGTACACGTGGCCTCATTTCACACTCACAATGGCCAGCAGCTGAGACACATTCTAGAGGTGAGTGAGGTTTAGAGGGGCCAGGGATTGAAGACTTTGGCCCCAGCTTTAATGGGAAGCTAGTTCTATCTAGCTCTGAAGCCTGAATGATCTTCATGGTGCTGAGCTGTTCTCCCAGGTCCAGACACCAACCATCAGATGGCAAGTGGGGTTCTGGACCCCTGACCTGCCTGTCCCTCAGAGTCACCCCATCCTTGCCTCAGAGGTCCTGACTCAGAGCTCAGATCCCCCAACACCTCTTGTTTCTATTGGACCACGCATCCTGGACCAATAGAATTGCCTCTGGGGACCCCCAGCTCAATCCCCATACAAACATGCCAAGGAATGAAGACAGGAGGGTCCATGCTTTCCCTAGAACACCCGGGACAGGGCTCCACTTGCTTTCATTGCTCAGGGCTAACCTGGTCCCTTTCTCAAGGTTTCCTAAGAGGCCCATGGCAGTGACCCAAACATATCCAAGAGTGGTTACTAAGTTGACCCATAAGAAACGTGCAACTATTGGCAACTTCACATAGTTCAACCGAGTGGTTTGCTCCCAGAGAGGGTCTTTTCCTGCAAGTTCCTTATTTCATGGAGGGTTTTGACCCATATTTATCAAGACCCACTAGTGTGGTGTGAAGAGGCACGAGAATGCCCACCACTTGTCAAGGCCTCCTCTGTGCCAGGCCAGAAGCTGTTTCTGCACCTGTATATGCAGCATGCACCATGGGAAACGGAGGCTCAGAGGGGGTGCAACCTGCCCAAAGTCCATAGCCAAAGATTCCAGTTAGGATAGTAATGGCATACAGTTATTAAGTGCTTCTTTTTTTTTTTTTTTTTTGAGATGGAGTCTCGCTCTGTCGCCCAGGCTGGAGTGCAGTGGAGCAATCTTGGCTCACTGCAAGCTCCGCCTCCCGGGTTCATGCCATTCTCCTGCCTCAGCCTCTCCGAGTAGCTGGGACTACAGGCGCCCGCCACCACGCCCGGCTAATTTTTTGTATTTTTTAGTAGAGACGGGGTTTCACTGTGGTCTCGATCTCCTGACATCGTGATCCGCCTGCCTCCGCCTCCCAAAGTGCTGGGATTACAAGCGTGAGCCACCGCGCCTGGCCTTAAGTGCTTCTATGTTACAGGCACTGAGCTTAATATGTGTCCTCTCACTGAATTCTCACAGCTCCAGCAGGTCCTCACGGGGAGAACAGCAGCCATGATGATGAAACCGGCGGACTGGGGTCTGAGCTTCCTGCAGCTGCTATAACAGACGATCACAAACCCAGTGGCTTCAGACAACACACACGTATTCTCCCACAGCGCTGGAGGGCAGAAGCCTGGCATGCGGCTGCAGTCAAGTGTCAGTAGAATCGCATTCCTTTCTGGAGGCTCCAGAGGAGCGCCCCTTTCCTTGCCTTTTCCAGCTTCTAGAGGCACGGGCATTCCTTGGCTCATGGCCACTTCCTTCATCTTCAAGGCCAGCAATGCTGCATCTCTCTGAACGTGTTTCCACCATCACATCTTCTCTGAATCTCTCCTGTCTACCTCTTCCAATGTTAAGGACCCATGTGCTGACACTAGGCCCCTCCAGATAACCCATGTCATCTCCCTGCCTGCTGACGAGCAGCCTTAATTCCATCTGCAACCTCACTCCTCCTCTGCCACATAAGGTAACACACGTGCAGGTTCTGGGGCTCGGGATGTGGCTATCTTTGAGGGGGGCACTATTTTCTCCAGCACAGTCCCTCATCTGACCCCCAAGGACACACATCAGTCTTCAAGCAAAATACATTCACCCCATCAAGGTTTCCAAAGTTCTCATCTCATTACAGCATTCATTCAAAGTCAAAAGTCTCATCTAAATATCACCAGATCAAAAGTTCCAAATCTTATCATCTGAGTCATCTAAACCAGGTGTGGGTGAGCTCTGCGTAAAATCCATCTGTGGAGCTGGGAAACTAGCAAACAAGTTATCTGTTTCAAAGTGCAAGGTTGAGGCAGGCACAGGATGGTACAGATCTTTTGCCTCCCACTGATGGCTGTGGCTTGTTTAGGTTACCCTCAGAGTTGGCTCTCAGAGACTCAGGGCTGCCTTCACTGGATGTGGGCAATGGGGGGCAGGGCAGGCTCTTTTTCTTGGGACCCACCAGGCCTTATCAACACAAGCAGAGACAGGAGCCAAGTGGATCACACTGTGAGCATCCTCCCAGAGTTTCTAGGGAACGCCATACATGTGGCAAATCCATGCACAGAGCATTCAGCTGCTTGTATTATCTGCATAGGATGCTGTGGTCTGGGGGTAGCCTTCCTCTCTGCAGAAGAAGCTTCATCAATGGTCTTGCTGGGCGGACAGTCCCAGGGGCTGGGAGGAGCCAGCTCCTTCTTGCCCATGTGGCATCACTCTGTCTCCTGCTCCCTCAACTCGATGACTACAGTTGGGGCCCCTGGCCCAGAGTCCAGCTTCTTTGTGAGATGTGGTACCAAGTGCAGACCCTGCAGAAACCCAGGACTCCATGTCACAGGGGTCTCGAGTTCCCTGCAGACTCTGGGCTTGGTCTGCAGGAGATGAGCTGCCGGGGGCTGGGAGAAGGCGGAGCATGTGCATGTGTGTGAGCCTGTGTCTGTGTGTGTGAGTGAGAGCGTGAGTGTTGGCTATAGATTGGCTGCAGACAGGTCCCTCTGTGCTAGACTTCAGACCAGCCACACACCCAGCAAATGGCTGCACATCCTTTGCTGTGTGGTCTGGAGCTGAAGGGAGGCCCGGGGAACGTGCTGCAAGTCTTTGTGTCTTACAAGCTCATAGAACCCTGACAAGGCAGGCAGGACAGGGACCCAGGTATATCACCCAGAGGGCTTCTGCCCTGTCCAGTGCTTGGTGGAGATGCCTTTCTGCTGTCCTCAGGGCAGGTTTTTTGCCCATGACGGTTTGTGTTATTGGGTAATTGCCATTTTATATCCCAGCTGGGTCTCCATGAAAACACTCAGCAATAAATAACGTGGATCCAGATACAGCCCAAGGCCCCCAGGTGGGTCTGATTGGCCAAGCATCAGCTCAGAATATCAGTGTGTCTCTGCATAACTGCCCATATCACAGCTGTATTCATTCCTGTGTCTGCTGTAAAAAAAGTCCCACAAGTTGTGTGGCTTCAAACAACAGAAATTCATTCTCTTGGAGGCTAGAGTCCAAAATCAAGGCATGGGCAGGGCTGCGCTCCCTCTGCGGACTCCAGGGAAGGATCCTTCCTACCCCTTCCAGCTCCGCACCTCCAGCCCTCCCTGGCGTGCAGCCGCAGTCTCTGCCTCTGTCTCCATGGGGCCTCTCTGTGTGCCTGTGGCTCCTCTCCTGTCTCTGATAAGGACACTTGTGATTGCATTTAGAGCCCCTTGGATAATTTGGGATGATCTCTTGAGTGCTTGAGTCTTTCACTTCATGACGCTGCAAAAATCCCTTTTCAAATAAGGTCACATTGCAGGAGTGGGTATTAGGATGTGGGCCACCATTTCCATGCCTATTTCGGGGCCACCATTCAGCCCATTATGATGCCTGCGGCCAGGGCTCCTTGGGGGCAGGGGACAGGGCTATGTCCCCTAAGTCCCCATTCATAACCCAAGCTCCAGCAAAAGAGGAGCCTAGGAAATGTTTGCTGTCTTGCCTCAAACCTGGGTTGTGCCCTGCAGGGGGAGAGACCCCCGCAGCCTTCCGAGGCAGTACCTGGCTGTGCCATCTGTACCAAACATTTTTTCCTGGATGTGCTGCTGGGTGCACAACAACCACGACAGCAACAGTACTGGCCGTGTGCAGTGAGACTCAGGTGCCAGCCCCCGCCCCCATGAATTATCCCTGATCCCCAGAAAGGGCAAGTGCTGGGAAAACAAAGTGAGTGCTCACTTGGAAACAGGCGCTGCTCTGCCTGTTTATAGGAATGACAGCCTTAAACCTCACAGCAACCCCGTGAGGAAGGTGCTACTACCATCCCTGTTGCACATAGGGAAGCACAGAGAGGTTAAGAAACCCACCTATGGCCACACAGCAAATGGTTTTCAGAGAAGGGCCATCCCTTGGGAGGGCACCCAGCTGGTGGACGGCGGGTGTCACCTTTGGACCGGGCCACTGCGAACCTCTTCTGGCTCCTTGCTTCCTCTCGCCTTGAGGCCTGTGTATGTGGCTCTGAGCTCCTCCCTCATCTGGCTAACTCCTGCTCAGCCGCCTCCAGGAAGCACTCCCTGACTCCTGCCCCAGGCTGGCCAACCACCCTTGTGCTGTGTCTCCAGGCCCTGGCACTCTCAGTCAGAACCACAGCTAGGAGCCGTCTTCCTGCTTCATGAGGGGTGAATGGTGCGTGTTGTATCCAGCCTGTGTCCCGAGGGCAGGGCCCAGAGCATGGCATGCGGTGGTGCAGGCATCACAGATGCCTGTGGACAGGTTGGCCGTGGAGCCCCACCCCACCCTGTTCTTGGCACCCTTCCCATCCCATCATCACCCACCCACTGCCTTCCAGAGGCAGGTCTGTGCTGGAACCAGTCCCCTCCTAGAGGCTCAGAGGGCAGGGCCTTTGGGACACTAGGGGGTGGGGATGGGTGCTGCCCAGCAGGTGGAGGAGGGCCGCCTGCAGGGGGCTTTCAGCAGTGAGGCTGCATCTGCATCGTCTGCTGGGGAGATGACCTCTGACAAATGGGTTATCGTTGCAAACAAATGGTTCCATTTGTGACTTTCCTGGGGACCACAATTCTGCGGCTGCTGTCAAGGGAGGGATGAATGCTGAGCCTGGTGCCTCCCACTCACAAGCTTGTCAATGTCACTGCCTGCCCAGGGTCTACTGGCCACCCACGGGACACTCTCCCAGCCTGCGTCAATGGGCCACTGGGGGGTGTCCCCACAGGCAAGAGGAAGGAGCTTGGAGGTGAACAACTGAGAGGGGTCCCAAGAGGAGGGCACCAGGCTCAAAGCAGACAGGCCTGGGCCGGTCTGATTTTCCTGCTTACGTCTGGGTCTGCCTGGGCGGGTCATTTGCCTTCTCTGAGCCTCAGTTTTCTGACCTGTAAATGGGTCAAGTAGCTCTCCTCGCTGGCCATGGCATCTCAGGAACAAAGGAGAGGCCTGGAAGTGGCCTGGCTGGGGCGGGGCTGCTGCAGGGATCCAGGTGGAAATGGAGCCACAGTGGCGCGATGCACGGGGCGTTCTCTGGGGTCAGTGGAGGCTCATGTGGGAGGCCGAGGGGGGACCCAGGAGGGCAGCAAGGAAGGCTCCCATCGGAGCTCAGACGGCAACCCAGGAGGGGAGGCCAAAACTTCGTATGTGGTGAGAGAAGTGGCAGGAGGGAGGGGGGAGGGCTGGGTTCCAGGGAGACAGACAGAGCAAGAGCAAGAGCGAGCAAGCGAGAGAGAGAGAGAGAGAGAGAGAGAGAGAGACAGAGAGAGAGAGAGAGAGAGAGGCCAACTCCAGACACACAGAGACGGAGAGGAAGGAGGAGATGAAGGGGCTGGGGTGGAGAGAGGGAGAGAGAGAGGGAGGGAGATAGAGAGAGAGAGAGACAGAGATGCCAACTCCAGACAGAGAGGGACAGGAAGGAGGAGATGAAGGGGCTGGGGTGGAGAGAGAGGGAGAGAGAGGGGAGGGAGAGAGAGAGAGAGAGAGACAGAGAGAGAGAGAGAGAGAAAGGCCGACTCCAGACACACAGAGACGGAGAGGAAGGAGGAGACGAAGGGGCTGGGGTAGAGAGAGAGAGAGGGAGAGAGAGAGAGGGATGGGGCACTCAGAGAGAAGCACTGCCCTCAGGGGTGACCCCAGCCCAGGACGTCTGATGAAGGCTTGTGAGGGAGCTGGCAGAGAACACTCAGGCTGAACCCAAGTCAGTAAAATGTTATTTCCTCAAAGAATTCCATTCTTCTCATGACAAAAACTTGTACTCGATGATCATTGTATTTCGAACTTCCTCAAGAAGGAAATTCTCTTTCTCTAAAAATACCTATATAATAGCCTCTTGGCCTGCAAAGCCTAAAATATTTGGCTGTTTACAGAAGATGTGTGCAGACCCCTGAGACAGCATTACAGACAGGCGGGAGGGGAGGGGAAAGGAAGAGGTGGGGGGAGAGGGCATGGGAGTCGGCGGCAGACCCGGCCCACATCCACGCCGGACCCACCTCCAGGATGTCGATGAGCACGCTCTCCTCCGCCTGCCGCGAGCTGCGCACGTCCTGCAGCAGCAGCGCGTAGCGCACGCCCCGCGGGTCCGACTGGTACAGGTTGTAGGTGTCCATCTGGTACCACTCCTGCACCGCCACGAACACCTGACTCTCGTCCGTGCTGATGATCTGCAGATCCTGTGGGCATGTGCGGGGAGCACAGGGTCAGAGCCAGGCTGGGGGCTGCACATGGGAGGAAGAAGACGGCTGCACAGGCCATGAGGGTGGGGAAGACCCCAGGCTCTCCTGGAGCCATCCTGGCCTAGATTTGCCTCCTGGCTCAGCTGCTCCGGGCTCTGTGGCCTTGGACAAGTCCCCTCACCTCCCTGGGCCTCCATTTCCCCATCTCTAAAATGGGGATGGTGTTGGGACGCTCTAAGCTGGGTTATGGGAGGGTGGCCTGGGGACACCTCCTCTTCCTGGTCCCACATCAGGCCATCTGTCCATCCGTTTAACAGTGGGGAGGCGGAGTTCCTCCTCCATGCACCCCCAGATGGTTGATTCCAGGGGGTGAGGGCTGGAGCCCCTCCCTCTCCTCCTATCCACAGCCCAGGTGAGTCTCTGCTCCCTCTTTCATTCAACACACATTTGGGAAGCACCCACTCCATGCCAGATACTTCCCAGCCACTGGATGCCTAGAAAGGCCCTGAGTGCAGTGGGGAGCCAGATATGGGCCCATCCTCTGCAACCTGCAGGGAGGCGCCGTGGGTTCATCCACTCAAGCTTCATTGTCCAGGGACACTATCCCCACCCGTACATGCACCAGACTTCTTCCCAGTCCCCCTGTGCCGGTCCCTGCCAGCCCTGAGCCCTGGGGGCACAGTCTGGAGGGAGAGGCAGAGAAGGAGCCTCACCAGGACCCTATAAGGTGGTCTCAGAGGTGAAAGGGCAGCCGGGGCAAAGTCCCCAGCCTCGGTTTCCATCTGGAAGCAGGTGTGTTGGGCAGCTCTGGAGTGGGCTCAGGGCAGTGGTCTTTGGGTTCAGTCCCAGGTTTTTAAACTCAGAAAGCAGCCAAAACCCAATAGAATAAAAAGGAAAACCAGGAATACCTGAGTTTCCTGTTTTCTTTTCTTGCCTAGCCAGCCCCAAACGCGTGTGGGAGGCACGAATAAAGGGCTCTGGACAGGCCCATTTTGAAGCCCTAACCAGCTTCCCTCCCACCTCTGTTCCTTTGCCTTCTCTCACTCTGGAACGTCATCACCCTCTGAGAACACAGTGCCAAGGTCCAGGGGCAGAGGATGGGTGGCAGAGGAGGGCCCGGCCGGCCCCACCTGCGGAGCCACCCCTCCCAACTACGGTGTGGCTGTGGCTGGGACGCTTGGGGATGGCTCCCTTCACATGTTCTCATCTGATGGGAGGGCCTAGGGAAGGGGTATTTTTTTTTTTTTCTGTACAATAACAGATAAAATCCTGATTCTGTCCAGTGGAGCTCAGTTTTCAGTGGAGAGTGAGGAAGAAGCTACCCTGGCAGGTGGCTCAGGGCCGGGCTGGACTCCTGAACGCTGAGGCCTGGCCCCTTACCCTCACTGCCCTGCCTGTTCCCTGCACTGTGCAGCCCCAAGGGCTTTGCAGGAAAGGAGAGTGATGCTATTTTGCAGCTACCATGCAGGCCATAGGCAGAGAGGACCCCACAGCAGCAGGAGCCGCAGTCCTGTGTCTAGGGACCGAAATTCAACACACAGAAATGACTGGCACTGAGACACACAGAACCAGGGAAGGATGATGGGGCAGGGTGCCAGAGCCTGGCCTTCCCCATGCGTGAAGTGGGACCATGGGTGATGCAGAGCCCACGGAGGTACGTGAAGTGCCCAGAGGCAGCAGGCTTGTGGCTGTTCTGCCCTCCTCACCTCAGCTTCCCAATCCTTCCTGCTCAGCACCATGGGCCAAAATGCGGGCGTTGGTCGTTCTGCTGCCCAACTAGGGGAAGGTTTGTCCACCAGCCTGGGCCGTGGCAGGGAATTAGACCATGCAGTCAGATTGTCAGGGAGGATGTGAGACTCCTGCAGGGGTGGTAGGGGGACTGAGACTATGGGTGCTTTGAGCTCAGGGGGCTTGGCATCAACCATGTCATCAGGATTCAGTATTTACAGCGATTGCAGCAAGTCACATTGTGCCTCCTATGCCTCTGGGTAAATGTTTACATAACCTGGGTAAATGCATTGGGTAAATGTTTTCCACCATCTAGGAAACAAAGAAAAATGCATAAAGTGACTCGAGGTTACAACTGGTGCCCCCTAGAGAGACCCGGCACCAGCGTTTTCAAATGTTTACATTTGGGCTTTCTCTTCAGTGTGGTGCACATATTTTTTCCATGTGTAGTTTATAGTTTGCCCCGCTACATCACAGGCAGAGCATTTTCTCTGCCATTAAAATGATCTATACACAGCACTTTAATGACTGCATGATATTCCATTTTGTGGACGGGCCATATTCCACTGAGCTGCTTCCCAGCTGGGAAACCGTCAGCGTTCTCAACATAACTGTGAGATGGTCATGAACATTTCCAGACACAGATCTCTGCTCTCTGGTTATTTCCTTGACATAAACTCCTAAGAAGGGAAATTGCCACGTCGCAACGTTTCGAAAGCTCTTGTTACCTGTTGTTAAATTGCTGAAAGTTTACATTAGTTCCTTCCCCATCAGCAGGAGTAGAGGGCATGTATTTCGTTTTATGTATTCCAATATTAGAATGGTCTTTTAAAAATATTTGCTGATTAGAGTTATAAATAACAGGCGATTTTTGCTTCATGTTGCATTTACTGTCTTCTTTAAGAAAAGACAGAAGCAGAGACATTTTGATATTTTTAAATGAAGGATGTAAGACACATTCAAATATACATATAGTATATGTGATTGTACATATTTGTATGACCTGGAGAAACACGCAGAAGGAAACACCAACGTTGCCGATATTTGTTATTAGGTAGAATTAGGTTTGCTTGTAAATAACAGAAACAGGAAAAAGCTCTCTTTATTAGAGAGCTCTAAGAAGCCACACAGGACAATTCTACTAGCATCTCACTGGCTAGATTTTAGAAGCATGACCACATGTAGTTGCAAAGGAAGCTGGGAAATGCAGTCTTTTAGCTGGGAAGCAATGTACTAGCCAAAGTCTGGGGTTTGTTGAACTAAGATGAACGGGCAGAATGGATATGAGGAGTATCCAAGACTTTCAACGATACCTCCTTGAGGAATGAGGAAGTGAGACTGTCAGGGAAGGGAGGACTGGAGAGGCAAGCAGGTAGAAAGGGTATCTACACATATACATAGTATTGTTTATTATGTTGTATTATAAGGTAAATAGATGTATTCTTCCATTAGTTGTAGTGAATGCATTTTAAATAAGTAATTTTGGAAAAGTTTAAAAATATTTTTAATAGACATGACAGGGGAAATTTCTCCATAGATGTTTATATAAAATTCATGAAACAGTCTAATGAACGAACACCTTCATCAAATTCTTTCAACACTTTGAATGTATCAGCTCACTGCCTTCTGAACTCCGGGTTCCTGATGAGACATCTGTTGATAATCATATTGATTATTGCTTGTATGTGACAAGTCATTTCTCTCAGTGCTTTCAAGATTCTCTCTTAAGAGTTTCTGATTTTTTGCCAGGTATGGTTGATCGCGGCTCTAGTCCCAGCACTTTGGGAGGCTGAGGCAGGTGGATCACTTGAGGTCAGGAGTTCTAGACCAGCCTAGACAACATGGTGAAACCCTGTCTCTATTAAAAATACAAAATTAGCTGGGTATGGTGGCAGGCACCTGTAATCCCAACTATTCAGGAGGCTGAGGCAGGAGAATTGCTTGAACCCAGGAGGTGGAGGTTGCAGTGAGCTGAGATTGTACCACTGAACTCCAGCCTGGGTGACAAAGGGAGATTCTATATCAAAAAAAAACAAAACAAAACAAAAAAAAAAGAGTTTCTGTCTTTTGACAGTTTGGTTATATGTCTTGGTGTGGATCTCTTTGTGTTTATCCTTCTTAGAGTTTGTTGAACTTTTAGATACTTATATTCACGTCTTTCATCAATATAAATTGATGGGGGAGTTTTGGGCCATTATTTCTTCAAATAGTCTCTCTGCCTTTATCTCTCTTCTGTTCTTTCTGGGACTCCCACAATCATATGTTGGTCTGCTTGATGATGTCCAAAAGCTCCCATAGACTGCGTTCACTTTCCATCCTTGTTCTTTCTGCTCCTCAGCTTGATAATTTTAATTGTCTTATCTTTAAGTTCTCAGATTCCTTCTTCTGCCTTTCAATTCTGCTTTCAAATCCCTCTAGTAAATTTTTCTTTTCAATTATTTTTTTAGCTCCAGAATTTCTCTTGGTTCCTTTTTATTTTTTCTATCTCTTTATTGCTATTTCCATTTTGTCCATACATCATTTTCTTGTTTTTCTCTATTTTTCCCTTCAGTTCTTTGAGCCTCTGTAAGACACTCATATTAAAGTCTTTGTCTGGTAGATCTGCCATCTGGTCTTTCTCAGGGAAGGTTTATGTTATTTTTTTTTCTTTTGAATGCATCATACTTTCCTGTTTCTTCGTATGCCTCATAACTTTTTTCATGTCAAAAACTGGACAGTTGAGTCTAATGTCCAGTTAGAGTGGACATTAATAATATGGTACCTCTGGAAATTAGCTTGTCCCCTTTCCATAGAGCTTGCCATGTTTTGTTCTTATTTTTGACGGTTGTTGGCTATCTCTTTACCAAGAATCAGCCTTCCATGTAAGCTTAACATCTTCCTGGGGCTTTTCTGAGCCTCTGCTTTTCCCTGGGCATGCCTGGTGATTTTCTAAGTTCTCCTATATATACAGCTGCTTTCGAATGTCTAGCTCCCAAAAGGGAAAAGGGGGAAAAATAAAAGCAAGGAAAACAGGCTGTGACCCTTTAAATCTCCTGGAAGCTGTTTCAACTCATGGTGGTTGCAATAACAGCTGCCTGTCTGGGTATCTGCACATCTGTCATCAGAAGCAGTCAGTAATCAGAGCACAGATCCTCAGTATTTGAAAGACAAGGTCCTTATGGCACTCCTGCGCCCTCCAGCTCCTTCAAGCTCTGTGCATGCTGCTCTAGGGACACGTGCACATTTGCCTGCCATGGGGCTGGGGTGGGGGATGGGAAGCCTGGTACCAGGCTAAGAGCTGACATTATCCAAATTGACTTTGATATGCCATCCGTGCCTTGCCCTGGAAACTGCAAGCTCTCAAATACACTTGAGAATTCCAAAGCAGTTACACCGGATGGGTTCTGCCAGTGCCGTTGCCATCTAGGTGGCAAGACGGATTCTGGGGCATCCTGCTCTGCCATCTTACCTGATGTCACTTCTTTCTTTATTCATACAGTTTAGAAATTTTATTTTACTTTAAGTACATTTATGGCAAATACAAGAATATTTCACTTTAAATTTGCATTTACCTATTTTTGTGAATGCTTTTATATAATTGATAGTTATTTGGATTTTTCTTCTCTTTTGTCTATTTACAGCTTTGGCCTATTGTTTACCTCTGTTAGGGAAACTGAATATTTAAAAAAAATGATAAGTAAATAAGCAAAGGATATAGACAAATATAAAAACGGCCCACCCTTTATAGCTTTCACAGACAGGTAAATTAAAACAGCAGGACAGTATCATTTATACCCTTTAACATAGAAGGAAAATAGAAAAACATGGCAAAGCTATGTTGAAGCTGATCTATTCCAACTTTGTTGGTGACAGCAGCTCAGCTTGCCCAAGCAACTAAGCTACACAAATATTTATATCCTTTGTTCTGAAGTGTGGGGAAAAGAAAGAGAGATCAGACTGTTACTGTGTCTATGTAGAAAGAAGTAGACATAAGAGACTCCATTTTGCTCTGCACTAAGAAAAATTCTTCTGCCTTGAGATGCTGTTAATCTGTAACCCTACCCCCAACCCTGTGCTCGAAGAAACATGTGCCGTGTCGACTCAAGTTTTAATGGATTTAGGGCTATGCAGGATATGCTTTGTTAAACAAATGCTTGAAGGCAGCATGCTTGTTAAAAGTCATCACCACTCCCTAATCTCAAGTACCCAGGGACACAAAACACTGCAGAAGGCCCTTGGGACATCTGCCTAGGAAAGCCAGGTATTGTCCAAGGTTTCTCCCCATGTGCCAGTCTGAAATATGGCCTCCTGGGAAGGGAAAGACCTGACCGTCCCCCAGCCCCACACCCGTAAAGGGTCTGTGCTGAGGAGGATTAGTGAAAGAGGAAGGCCTCTTTGCAGCTGAGATAAGAGGAAAGCATGGGTCTCCTGCTTGTCCCTGGGCAATGGAATGTCTCCGTGTAAAACCCGATTGTATATTCCATCTACTGAGAGAGGAGAAAACCGCCTTAGGGCTGGAGGTGAGACATGCTGGTGGCAATACTGCTCTTTAATGTACTGAGATGTTTATGTATGTGCACATCAAAGCACAGCACCTTTTTCTTAACCTTGTTTATGATACAGAGACATTTGTTCACGTTTTCCTGCTGACCCTCTCCCCACTATTACCCTATTGTCCTGCCACATCCCTCTCTCTGAGATGGTAGAGATAATGATCAATAAATACTGAGGGAACTCAGACTGGTGCCGGCACGGGTCCTCTGTATGCTGAGCACAAGTCCCCTGGGCCCACTTTTCTTTCTCTGTACTTTGTCTCTGTGTCTCTTTCTTTTCTCAGTCTCTCATCCCACCTGATGAGAAACACTCACAGGTGTGGAGGGGCAGGCCACCCCTTCACTGAAGTTCTCCTTAGACTTTAACTTGAGAAAATTAAAAAGAAATACCTGTGGGCACACATAGATTCGTTGCAGCCCTGTTTATAATTATAAAAAAATGGAAACAACCGAAATGTCCAAGCAAGAGTCTGGCTTAGCTCAACAAGGTACACTCTCCTCAACAGAAAGCTTCACAGTCATTTAAAGTAGATATCATGCATCATTCGAGAAACAGTCTCATGCTATAGCGTCCTGTGGATGCAGGCTGGAGACCCAGGACTGCTTGTAATTCAGCTACGTAAAAGCTCTTTTGCATATGACTGAGGAATGCGGGGAGACCAAGAACTGGGGGAGGAGACATTGGGTGGGTGGGGTGAGAGGTTTGCGGGTGAGCCCCCTGCTCCAATGTCTATGATTTTCATGATGTTAGTTAAGCAATTAAAAATATAAAAAGAAAAAAAGAGAGAGTTGAGTCTGTGGGCAGAGGAAACAGGCAAGTTACAAATTCACCATAAAACAACAACATCTGATGAGGGAATTCAATTAGGCACTTCTGTAAGTTGTTGGGGGGAAATACTGGGTGGGTTGCTGTCCTGACCTGGGTGGAGAGGAAGCAGGCTGGCTGGCTGGCTGGGTAAAGGTCTCAGCAACATGAGATGTGGTCTTGAAGACCCCGTAGGGCTCTGGGGGCCCCATTCTCCTGACAGCAGCCCAGCTTGCTCACTTCTTGACGAGGAAGTGACCATCATCTTCAACTGCTGGTCACTGGGTCCTGTGCACGGACCCCTGAGGGAGGACATTGATAGTCACAGCACACGCCACCTGCCCTGGATGGGTCCCTGGTCTTCCCTTGAAACTGAATGACATGAGGCCGGGTGTGTGTCTGTCACTGCTGTGAGAGTCTCTTGATTCTTTTCAATGACCTCCAATTTCCATGGAAATGTGAGAAGAAGAAAACCAGTGTAAAATGCACACTGTCAAGGGTCCACAGCGGGAGACATGACCTGGTGCTTCCTGCAAATCTCACTGACATCACATCTGCAGGTCCAGGGAGCCATCGCTCAAGGTCACAGAGGTCATGACTTATAGCCATAGGCTCCTTAGAGCACCCTTGGCAGCAGGCTGACTGCTGGCCCAGCTACCCCAGCCTCCAATGCCAGAGGGGAGCAGAGAGGGTCCCTGTATGGGCCTAATTCTGGGCTGTGCACTTTCCTCTCCCCTACACCAGGACAAAGAGCCCAGGACAGAGGAGCTTCTAATGCTGTAGCTCCCAAAGGTCGAGGGAAGGCTTCCCAGATGCTGAAAAGGTCCCTCACCCCAGAGGGACAGATACCTCCGGCCTTTGCCTGAAATGAAACCATTAGCTTTTAATTTACATATTCAGCCAAGCCTGGAGTTCAGTCTATTAAGCTCGGTCCTTTTTTCCTTTTATTTTTTTCTTGTTTTTAAAGAGAAGTTTTGAAAAGGCCTCCTAGACTTTTCCCATTTCTGGCTCAGGAGCGGTCTGAGGGTGCCCAGCGCAGAAGCTCCCATGTCCAAGCACTTTACATCAAGCCACAGCCTGGGCTTGGAGGGCCCAGAGCCGCTGGCCCCTCCCACTCCACTCTCGCTCTTTACCCCAGGGTCTTAGCTCCTGCCCTGCCCTCCACCCGAACCACTTTCTCCCTTGCTCTTCTCGGAGCTGCCTTAGGGCTTTGGATAAAGAATCCCTTCCCGGAACATCACACTCCGGGGACTGTTGTGGGGTGGGGGGAGGGGGGAGGGACAGCATTAGGAGATACACCTAATGCTAAATGACGAGTTAATGGGTGCAGGAAATCAGCATGACACATGGATACATATGTAACAAACCTGCACATTGTGCACATGTACCCTAAAACCCTAAAGTATAATTAAAAAAAAAAAAAAAAGAATCCCTTCCCATCCTAGCCCCAGAGGGCCCTCCATAGCTGTCTGGCCTAAATCAGCCACACACACAAGCACTTGAGCGTGCACACACACACACACACACACACAATCATACACACGCTCTCCATCACTCTCTCTCTCCCTCTTGTTCCCTTCTTAGCACAAACCACAACTTGCAATTATTTTATGCATTTGTCTGTCTACTGGATCTCCTGCCTGTTCCCCGTCTGCAAAGCCCACAGGAGCAGGAACCCGGGGCTTCTGATTCACAGCATGGCCTCCTAGCACACATTCCGGTTTATATTTGGTGTTCAGTAAATAAATGTGGAGGAAGGGAAGGTTCATCTGTTTCTCAACTATGCATGTGGGACAAGAGATCTTCGGAAAGTATCATCCCAATGTCCTCAGGAGGGAGGTGTGGCACGAGGCTGAGCTGACTCACCTGGACCTCAGTTTGAGATCTGCCTTTGTTTCTAACTAGCTGTGTGATCTCAGACAGGTGACTGCCTCTCTGAACTTCCATCACCTCCTCTGATAGGCGGGAATAATATATTAATAGGGTGGAGAGAGGCCCTGAGGCAGGGGCAGGGGCAGAGTTGGGCAATCCCCAGCTCCCCTGGTCTCCCTTCTTTGCCTTCCGAGGCAAGGGAAAGGCAACAGCATTAACTGAGCACCTACTATATGCCAGGCAGCATACTAGGTGGCTGGAATGCAGAGGTGAGTACAGCAGAGATCATCCCCACCCCAGCAATGTCAGAGGAGAGCAGGAGATGGACACTGGAAGGAGGGGTCCCTCGCACCCTGGGCACCAGCAAGGAGAAGAGTGGGATGGGACCAGAAAACAGAGGACTGGGCCCGCCTAAGGGGCCATTAGCAAGTGATATTTCTCCTGAAATACCACATGTGCAAGAGTTCTGGGGAAAGATGAACCAGGCAGAGGGAAGAGCCTGGCAGAGGCCTAGGATGAAGCTGGGCACAGCTGAGTCTGGAAGGGCTGGGTGGGCTGGAATGGAGGGTGTGAGGGGCGAGTGGCTGGAGGAAGCGCAGCTACACACTGTTCTTGTCCATCCTGACCTGGGACCTCCAAGCACCTGTGTGTGAGTCCTGTTGCCCCACGAGTCAGGACAGGCTTAGGGTCTGGCCACAGGGCCAGGCGGAGTGGGGAGCACCTTACCTTTGGCAATGCATACTTCGGCAGCTTCATCAGGACAAATTCATTGCGACGATAAGAGACATAGTATTTTGTCCGGTTTGCTGATGTTGCCTAATCGGGGGAAGAAACACATTTTTGAGAGGCTTGATTCCCTCTCCAGCCAGAGTCTCATGAATGAAAAACTACATATTATATTCAGCAAGTGAAAATGCCCTTTTACTTTGCTTCTACCTGTTCTGCTTGAAATGAGCAGACTCCTATTCATCCTTCAAAGCCCCCAAATTAACATCCCTCCTCTGGGAAGTCATCTTCTGCTTCCTTCAGTCAGAACTTACTTATTTCCCCATGTTCTCTCAGCACCTTGTTGCTCTGCATCCAACTTGTGGAACAAGGTGGAGAAAGTTCCGATGGAGAAGGAGACAGGCCAAAGATGAGCTCGTTACCAAAGGTGATCACTGAACTTCGAGGCATGACAAACAAAGCCGGCACCATCCCGAGTGCTTTTCCCGGGCAGCTCATTTGATCTCATAACAATCAACCCCATGAACTGTGGCCACGGGCATCTGTTCCCAGAGACAGAAAGGCCCAGCAGGACAGGACTGTGGCAGGTCTCTGATTACAGAGGCCACATATCCTCACTGCCACAGAACAGGAGGTGCAGCTTCCTGAGCCACCAGCACCGCCACCTTGTTGGTGGTGAGGTGGGGCTGGAAGGGCTGAGGTTTCTCACATCCCAGCACAGGCTCCTGGATCCTCTGAGGAGGAGGGTGGGAGGAGGAAGGGAGAGGGCAGGAGAGGCCTAGGCTGGCGTAGGGAGAGCTTTCCTCTGCAGTTGTTGAGAAAGATGGAAACCAGGATAGAAACTGGATGGAGCCGGTGGCCCCTGCCTTCTCCTGCCCCTCATAAACAATGTCGCGAGCACCAACACCAGGCAAGCTAACTCTGTGACCTTGTGCAGAATGAGACCACCCTGCGATCGGGTCTGAACACAGACCAGACATGAATGTCGTTCAAACCCCCAAGATGCCCAGACACCCACCCTGGCTGAGATGAGTGAGGACTGCTGCTTCACTGCCCGGCTCCCGCCTCCCCCTGAGTCTCCCGCCTCCCCTGAATCACCCCTCCCTTTAGAGAAGATTGAGACGCCTGATCCTAGCAGGACCTCACCTCCTCACATCCCTCAATCCAGAGTCACACCTGGTTTCCTCGCAACCCCCCCAAATCACCTCCTGCAGCCCACACCTGACAATCAGGCCCTTCTAACCCCTCTGAGATGCCCAGGTTCCCCAGGGCGTGTGTTCCCCCTTGCCGCACTGAGTGATAACCCAGCCTGCTCCGCCATAGGTGAGCTCCGGGGGTCTTAGGCTGCAGGGCTTTGACAGGCGAGCCTGTCTAACGTTTAGAAACCACTCAACATGGGAGATGGTTGCCCAGAGAGCTGACACTGTCTTTGCTCTGGTACTTAGTGGACATCTGCAGAAATGCCATGCTAGGAGCTGGGAAAGCAGGTGGGGGGTTCAGACCTAGAGCCCAGCCTCAGCTTGCCTGAGTCAGGTGTAGGGACAAAAGGAGTAAATGGTACGGAATGACACAGTGGGGCCTGGGCTGTGACGGAGGAAGCTACAGGGCTGGGGGTCCTCAGAGGAGGCACCAGTGAGCCTGAAGTGGAGGCAGAAGTCAGGGAAGACTTCCTGGAGGAGGAAGTGCATGATTGAGTCTTCAAGAAGGAGCAGGATCAGCTGGTGGAGAAGCGAGGCACAGCACAGGGAACAGTACGAGCAAACACACAGACAGGGGATCAAAAGCCAGCGGCTGGGGCTCAGCAGAGAGCAGTGGAAACTGGGCAGGGCTGGAGGTTAGGGCCGGTGGCAGCAGCAGCCTATTGTCTGGCCTGCTTTAATGGTGGGGGATGGGATGCCCACTGCCTGCCCTAGCCCCTAACTCCATGGTGGCCCTTGGCACACACTGAGTGTAGAGTGGGGAGCTGGGGTGACCAAGTGTGGCTGACACATGGGAAGGAGGAGGCTGGGGAGCACGGAGGCCCTTCTGGGGAGAGGGCACCCCGCAGCTGCCCTCAAGGGGCTTCCTTGGGGGAAACTTTGGTTTGTTTTACAGGGTCCCGGAGGGCAGAACAGAACCCAGTGGATGGGAGTCCGATGACGCACACTCTGTCTCAGGGCCAGAAGAAACAGGCCAGTGACTGGGGCTACTCAGCAGAGGGCTAGGCTGTTTCGGGAGGGCTGAACTCCCCATCCATGAAGGTGAAGAAAAGCTGGATGGGTTGGTTGTGTACTAGAGTTTCTGAATTAGCTGGGACCACCTGGCTGCTGAGGGTGGGCCCACTTGTGACCTGAGGGCACAGGCAGCAGGCTCCTGGTCACAGGGCTGTGGACAGCCGGTGCCTGGTGGCCAAGAACCGGCACCAGAAGCAGTCCTGGTCAGTTCCAAAGTCACTGATAAAGCCAAGTGGGGCTAAATGGGCTTAGGTTTGGGGACCCCGAGTGGCTGGGAGGTTTGTGGTAGCCAGAAGGGAGGTGGAGCCTCAGTGTCCCTGAGCCCCAGTTCTGGACTTGCGGGGGCTTCTGTGGACGCCTGCAGCCACAGCCACGGTCAGAAACCGTGACCTGCGAAGTAGCACTTGAAAGTGAAATACCCGTTTTATTGCCTCTTTTCTGAGCGATTCCATTTTTGCCATGAGCGGGTCATCCACCACATCGCCTGTTGCCAATTTCCAAAAGCCCTGGAAGCAAGCTTACCTTAAAGAAGATGTAATCGTCCTGCACAGTCAGAGACCCGTGGTCAATGGGGCCTGTGAACGGGGCCGTCAGCATTTTCTCGGAGCAATTGTGGATCGGGCAGGTGACGTACCGAAAGTCTACAGGAGAGAGGCGCCGACCCAGGCAGTCAGACTCCAGCTGGAGCCACAGACAGCCCGAGACATGTGCTGGGCTCCATCTTCCTCTAATACCACTGCGGTGCGGCTTCGTGGGCTTGAATTCTAAAGGCCACTGTGATGACACCTGAGGCTGAGGGTGTCATCCTCGCTCACTGTGGGCCACCTGCACTCTGACATGAGCTCCTTCAACCCTCAGGAAAGTGTTCGTGCTACTCTGGAGCCTGCCACCCCCCTGCAGGAGGGGTCAGCACAGATGACGGTGGGTACCTCGCCACACCCAGACGTGCACGGCCCCCACACCCTCCTGAAGTCTCTCACACCTAAGCAGGGGTGGGGGCGGGTGGGGCTCCAAATTTTAAGCAAATGCTTAAAATACTTATGGTTTAGCAATATTGAATGCATGCTTTGCCAGGGAGCTGCTAATTTAAAGTCCTTCTGTTTCCCTGGGGCAAATTTATGTGGAGGGGCTGGATCCTGGAGGCCTCAGAAAGCTCTGCATTCCAGCTTGTAAGCCAGGAGGAAGATTTATCCAAAGGGACCAAGGGAAGGGTGCCTCCTCCTCCTCCTCTTCCTCCTCTTCCTTTTCCTTCTCCTTCTGCCCCCGGCCCTGGGTGACCCGGAAGCATGGAGAATGGGTAAGGGAAGGGGTTTAGGAACCAGAAAGGCCCACCCCTAAGCTCAGCCTCAGGTTTCTGCACTGAACAATGGAGTGGGCCTACCTGCCCGGGCTGTTCAGAGGAGGCAGAGGGCAGTGTACACAGAGGGTACATGGGCAGCAGCACCAGGCCACTGCCAAGCCCTCCTGAGCCACACTCATGTTCCCTTGAAACTGCCTGGTGTGCCCGGCACTCAACACTGAACCACTGAACTTCCTGCAGTGGGGCTGCCTGGCTGGAGATGCAGTGAAATGACTAGCTCAGGAGCAGGCTCAGTCAACAATCTACTGACTCATATGCTCACTCACTCACTCACTCACTCACTCACTCACTCACTCACTCACTCACTCATTCACTCACTCACTCAATCATTCACTCAATCACTCACTCAATCACTCACTCATTCACTCACTCACTCACTCAATCACTTACTCAATCACTCACTCAATCACTCACTCATTCACTCATTCAATCACTCACTCATTCACTCACTCATTCACTCACTCACTCATTCAATCACTCACTCACTCATTCAATCACTCACTTAATCACTCACTCACTCATTCACTCACTCACTCATTCACTCACTCAATCACTCACTCATTCACTCACTCACTCATTCACTCACTCAATCACTCACTCACTCAATCACTCATTCACTCACTCACTCACTCACTCAATCACTCACTCACTCATTCACTCACTCACTCATTCACTCACTCACTCAATCACTCACTCATTCACTCACTCACTCACTCATTCATTCACTCAATCACTCACTCACTCAATCACTCATTCACTCACTCACTCACTCACTCACTCACCTATTCATTCATTCATTCCCTCAATCACTCACTCATTCATCCATCTCACCATGGTCAGGCTCTCAGTGTTCCAGGCCTACAGCCAACACAACCACTTCTCAGGCTGATGGGTTGTGTGCTGGGTATAATAGCCCTGATGATAGTGCTTGCCAATTTCTGTAGTATAAACACCCCCACATGGCCATGCAGGAGCCACCTAAATGAACTTGGTGAATATGGAGTTGAAAGAGCTGTGGACAGCGGGTGCTCATGAGCCAGGGCCAGCCGAAGCTCTGGAAAGGGCAGACAGCTGACCCTGACAATGTGGTGTGATGTGGGCAGTGAGTCTTTCTCTCTGTAGCACATGTCATTTTGCAATGTTCTGCCCAGTAGGCTACTCAGGGGCAACCCTGGCATCTGGCTAGGTGCTTATTCATTCAGCAGCCTTACTGGGGACACAGGTGATCAGTAGCCCACACTGGTACTCAAGGAGTTCCAGGCCCTGGGAAGTGTGCAGAGCTGGGATGGTGGAGCCCAGCAGAGGTGGCTGGCAGGGTGCCTGAGGTCAAAGGTAAGAAATTCCAAAAGGGAGGAGCATTCCCAGCAGGGGTGGTGAGAGGTGCACCAGCCAGGACCTTGTGACCCCAGGCAAACCTGGACTGCCCCTGAGCTCTTGCCCTGGTTATCAACACAGAACAGTAATAGCGCTGGCCCCGCCTGCCCGAGTGTGACGGGGTGGGGGTGGGGGAGGGGTGGGGGGCGGGGTGGGGAGCCACACCTAGCAACTGACTCTGCCCCCGAAAGCTTGGCCATGATGACCCCCCGTTGGGGACTCTGCATTCACTTATTTCATATCACCATCCATTTCACAGGCCAGGAGACTGGGGTGACTGGCCTCGGGCCCCGAGGTTGGCCAGAGGCAGGGCTGGGAGCCGATGCCGGCATTTCTGTTCTAATTGGGACATATCCTGGCTCAGGTGATCCTGCACAGAGGATGTCTCTGCGGGGACTCAGCTGCTCTGCCCTCCTCAGAGCACCCTCCTGTCACACAGCATGTACGGCCCTGGGCAGGAAGTTGGCTGGGTCCGGGTAGGAAGGCCCGTGCCCCTACCCCTGCCCCCCACCTCCACACTTAGCACATGCCGGGGGTGGGGGGCCGAGTGAGTGGGAAACACTCAATGCACAGGAGCCAGAACAAATCGCCCTCTTAATAGACTTTCTCACTGGAGTGGAGCTGCTTGACTTCGATTCCTCCCCAGCTGGAAAACAAGCACATTTAAAACCATGCCACATCGAGACGCAGTGAGGGCGGCTGTGTAGGGCCAGCCACTGGGGACGAGTGACTGAACACAGGCGCGGCCGAGCCGTGTCGGGCGCGAGGTGACTCAGGGATACCCGGCGCCTGTGCACTGCCCGGCTTACCTCCACTGAGGTCCTGGGCTTCCACGTGGACCAAGTCAGGGTCAGCGTCCACCCCAGACACAGACCTGGAAAAGAAGAGCCGAGGCTGGGGTCGGGAATGGAGTCACCGTGCCCGTCCCCCAGCAGCTCCCCACACCCCAGGCAGCCACGCGGCCTCCCTGGTTCTGAAGCCGCCCTTGCTCTGTAGGTCATCACCTCCCTGGGACCCCACCTGCTCCTGAGGTGCCTGGAGTCTCTGCGTTTTCCTTGCGTGAGCTGAGGAACTTGGAGTCTCTGCGTCTTCCTTGCGTGAGCTGAGGGGGTTGGGTTTCTTTCTGTCATGGGAGTGTTTGTAAAAGACTTTCTTCTTCAGAAAAGACTTTTACGTTGCTTTTTCATTTTTGTTTGTTTTGTTTCATTTTGATCATCTAAAATGACTACAGGAGGCAGGCAGGCCTGGGACTCCCATCCTATCCTAATTTTATAAATATGGAAACTGTGGCTCAGAGAAGCAAAATGACTCTCCCAGAGCCATACAGTGGTATGGGCTGACCTGGGATTCAAGCCAGGCTCTCCTGGGCTGTTGCTCCGTCTCCTGCTCCCCATGACCTGGTCAAGTGTGGCCTTGGGAAGATTCCTCTCTCGGCCATCAGCCCTCCTCTGGTGCTGCCTCCAGGGACTTGCCTGAATCCTTTCGTGAGGTGGCGAAGCCTCCAGCAAGAGGAATGCACTCCCTACCCCATCACTCGACAGTTTGCACCAGGCTGTCCCCACACATGGGCCTGGACTGTGCATTGTGAGGCAGGTGCCTTCATCTGCATTCACAGGTGACCCCACTAGGGCCAGAACGGGTCTGTGACTTGCCTGAGGCAACATGGCTCAGACCAGGGCAGTCTCAGGCTCCTGCCCAGGTCTGCTTGATCCCAAAATGCATGCTCTCCTCAGACCCCACACACTGCCCTGCTCACAACCCAGGCCTTCTCCTAATACCACGAGTCTAGATGTCCCATCTGTTACGGGACTCTGCCTCCTTTGGGGGTGGTCCCAGCTTCAGAGAAGCCGTGAAGGAAATGCAGGAATTTTGCCAAGTGGCCGAGTTCCATAAATATCTCTAAGAACCCAGTGGGACAAACCTACTGTGTACAAGGCCCGCTGCGGGCCCTGGGGACAGAGATAAAGGAGACACTGCAGCTGCCCTGTTGGCTCCTGGGTCAGGACACTCAGGCTGGGGTTGTGGTTCTCCCGCTCCACTCTCAATCCACCCACACCCCATCCCTGTCCGACTCCTCTCTCCGTTTCATTGCCCTGCTGGGTGAAGTCTTTAACTGGGCGGGAGGAGAGGGAGGAAGCTTCTGTCATTAGAGGCAGAAGCCAGGTCCTGAGTCTGTGCTGCACGCAGCATGTCACTTGAGCTCATTTAATAGCTCCATTTGGTGGCAGGTGCTCAGGTACAGGGAATGTCCTAGGTGCTCTAGATGCCTTATCATACTTATCTTGAATGATCCCAAATGGGTTGGTTATACCCATTTTACAGATGAGAAAACCAAGGCCCAGACAGGTGAAAACAGATCAAAGCTCATAAAGCTAATAGAGCAAGATCCACTACCCAGGTTCTGCCATTCCCAAAGCAACATCTTTTCATCCCACAGGTTGCTTCCTAGCTATGCACAGCATTGTACACCAAATAATACAGTGAAGGGATAGTGGTGGAGAGGAGTACAGCTACCCGACCCTCAGTCCAGGGTCTCAGCTGGAGTCTACACTTGCCCTGGCCCCTTTGTCCAAGGCTCTCCCCTGTGCCCTCACAGGCTGTCCACCTGCATGGGGCTGGCTGGAGGTGGAAAGCATCGCTTGCCCTCTTGGACACTCTCTCCTGGCTTTTCCAGTAATTACTCTGGCACCAATTCTGCCTTGAATTTATGCAGTACTTGTCCTCTCAGTGCTGAAGAGCCAGCAATGACAGGGCAAAGGCTGCTGCTCAGGGTTGGCAAGTCTGAAAGCCTCGCCTTTGAGGGACATCCACCCATCCATTCACCACCTGGCTCACAGGGGTTCTGTGAGGGGCCAAGCCTATGAAGCACCTGGAATGAGGCCTGAGATGGGACAGAAGACATGTCCTAGGGTCACAGCTTCATAGGCTGGTCCTCCAGGGAAGGCAGGGATGGAGTCCAATTTTGGTGTCGTATCCAGCCTGGCTCCCAGGAGGGGAGTGGGGATTTTTTTTTTTTTAATGAAAGGAACCTTAGTGAGGACCTGGTCCAGGGTCTCTCAAACCAAGCACCACATCCCATCTCCCAGATTTCACCATCTCTCTGTGCCCACTGAACTGTCATCTACCTGCCACTTTCTTCACACTGAAAACTTCCACCTACTTTAGCCTTCTGCGAAGCAAGACTCCCTGGGAAGTCCTGGATTTGGTGGCTGGTCATGTTTGTTACCACACGCATTCCAACTAATATGACTGTTAAAGCTGCGTATCCATTTACCACACCAGTCCCTCTCGTGGACACTTTGCCCAAGAGCAAACTGAGCCTCAAGATGAGGAAGTCACTTCCTGGTGGTAGTGGCCACTCAGCGCTGGGGGCAGGAGCACCTCCATAGCCTGCTTGCAAGTGGTTGAGATGTCTCAGGTAGAGTGCCCAGTCCCCCGGGGCCTCTCCCCACCACTGACAACTTCCCACCCAGACTTGGCCCCGTTCGGTTCCCAACCTGCCTGGCACCAGGATCCCCATTTGCTTCACCTTCTCCAGGGACCAGGTCCACCCAAGTGGCCCCAGGTGGACAGGGGAAATCCATAAATGGGTTTGAGTGGCACAGACCCCACAGATGTGCCATGTGGTGGGAGCCAGCTGGGACTCCCCCATAGTCTACTGAGATTTCAAACACAGGGGCACCAGCATCAATCATTTTGACCCTAGGTAAAGAGCTCTCCCTTTCAAGGTGGAGTGTTGATTTCGGCTTTTGTGAATGGACCATTTGTAAGCTCCTTGGAAAGGAGGTCTCAGGCCTGACATTGCTCTCTCCTGAATACAGACAGGCATTGTTCCCTTCAGCAGCAGACCCTCCACCAGCAATATGGAATTTCAGCCTCATCATCCATCATCTGTGAAGCGGGGCAATGACACCCGGAGCACAGGCTCCCTCTGCCCTCACTCATTCATTCACCCACTCACCCAATCACAGACTCACTCACTCACCCACTCACTCAGTCACTCACTCAATCACGGACTCACTCACCCACTCACTCATTCACTCAATCACAGACTCACTCAGTCACCCACTCACTCATTCACTCATTCACTCACTCAATCACAGACTCACTCATTCACTCACTCACCCAATCACAGACTCACTCACTCGCCCACTCACTCAGTCACTCATTCACTCACTCAATCACAGACTCACTCATTCACTCACTCACTCATTCACTCACTCAATCACAGACTCACTCATTCACTCACTCACTCATTCACTCACTCAATCACAGACTCACTCAGTCACTCACTCAATCACGGACTCACTCACCCACTCACTGATTCACTCAATCACAGACTCACTCAGTCACCCACTCACTCATTCACTCATTCACTCACTCAATCACAGACTCAGTCACCCACTCACTCATTCACTCACTCAGTCACAGACTCACTCATTCACTCACTCACTCATTCACTCAGTCAATCACACTCACTCATTCACTCACTCACTCATTCACTCATTCACTCACTCAATCACAGACTCACTCATTCACTCACTCATTCCCTCAGTCACTCATTCACTTACTCAGTCACAGACTCACTTATTCATTTAACCACTCAGTCAATCAAAGACTCACTCACTCAGTCACTCACTCAGTCACTCAATCACCAACTCACTCACTTACCCACCCACTCATTCACTCACTCATTCACTCAGTCACTCATTTGCTCAATCAGACTCACTCATTTACTTACTTATTCACTCAGTCACAGACTCACTCAGCCAGTCACCCATTCACTCACTCACTCACAGACTCAGTCACTCAGTCACTAATCACTCGTCCACTCACTCAGTCACTTATTCACTCACTCAACCACAGACTCACTCATTCAGTGACTCATTCACTCACTCACTCATTCACTCAGTCACAGACTCACTCACCCACTCATTCACTCACTCACTCACTCACTCTTTCACTCACCCAGTCACAGACTCACTCACTCAGCCACTCACTCACTCATTCACTCACAGTCAGACTCACTCAGTCACTCATACACTACTCATTCACTCAGTCACTCATTCACTCACTCAACCACAGACTCACTCAATCACTCACTCATTCACTCACTCACTCACTCATTCACTCACTCACTCACCCACTTATTCATTCATTCATTCACTCAGTCAGTTACTTGCTCATTCATTCATTCATTCTTTCATGCAATCACACACTCAGCTATTTACTCATTCATTCACTCACCTACTCACTCATTTATTCACTCATTTATTACCTAACTCATTACTCGGTCATTGACTCATTCATTCCCTCACTCAATCACACACTCATTTATTTACTCACCCATTTACTCACTTAGTAGTTACTCATTCACTCATTTATTCACTCATTCATTCATTCCCTCACTAACTCATCACTCAGTCATTTACTCATTCATTTCCTGAGTCACTCACCCTATAAATTCATTCATTTACCATGTTTGTTCCTTTAGTCTCTTGCTCTGAGCACTTCCCACAGCCATTTCTCAGTGTACTGGCGAAGGCCCTGGGCTAGACACTGGTGTTCAGGTGGCCTGAGGCCTGGTCCCTGCTCCAGGCCCCTCAGTCATGGGTTTTGAAGACTCTCTTAGACCACACTTATAACGTCTGAGATAGAGCCCCACTCCCCGCAGGAAATAGCAAGCCTGACACACAGGCCTTCTTGCTTGTCGGGGTCTCCACTGCTTAGAAATGGCAGGCCTGTGAGATGGCCTGGGGCAGGCAGCCCTCAGGGAGTGAGTGTTTTGGGAAGTGGGAACTGACTTTCACCCCATTTGTGCTGAGGGCAGCTCCAGTGCAAATGGTTCTGTTAAGCCCTGAAAGGTATGATAACCAAGGATGCAGTGGGGAGAGCTCTACCTCTTCCTTCTATGGGCAGAGGCCCTGCCGCCCCCGTGCCCTGCACCAGGGCCAGGCCCTGGAGCTGATGGAGAGGAAGGCTGAGGCCTTCCCTGGGTGCGTGGGGCTGAGCAAGGAGGCAGACGCAGGAACACCCGGTGAAGCCCAGGCGGCCAGACCACCCAGCAGAGTGGGCAAGGGCCACTGGCCACAGTCAGAGGTGGACCAAGGCTCAGGGCTACAGCTTGGGGCAGCAGGACCTAGAATGTGGGCCCGAGCCTATCCAAGCCTGAGCTCCCGCCTGTGACATGAGACCTAGAACGCATGCCCGAGCCTCAGTTCTTCCCTGTGACATGAGGGAGACCCTCATGGGCTGCTGCGGGGATGCCATGGAACGATGCATTCAGAGCCTCCATGCGCTGCCCGGCGGACACTCAGTATTCAAAGCAGGGTGGCTGCGGGGCAGCTGCTGTTATGATTCTGTTCTGGGGCATGGAGACACTGAGGGCAGGGTGGGGGGCGGGTGCCTGAGGCCCTGCCCAGGAGGCAGCAGGTATCAGGGCACCTGGGGCTGCTCCCTCTCGCTTGCAGGCCACTCTAATGAGCTTGTTTGCTGTGTAGCTTCTCAAAACGTTAATGAGTCTGAGCTTCAGACAGAACACGGGGCTTTGGCAATTCCCGCTGTCAGTTCAAGGACAAAGAGCTCCTTGGAAATGCTGTCAAAACAGTATTATTCACCGCTTACTGGGGGAGGGGAGGCATCCCCACCGCTGTCACCACACTCCAGGAGAGATCCCGGGGCCGGGGCCATGGTGGCCAGCGTCTGCTGTGATTCCCTCGAATAACAGCAGGGAAACTTGGGGGAGGAAACAATTTGATTTGCCTGAAATAACATGTTTGAATTATCGCCAATTTCCCTCTGGGCACTGTGGGTCGGTTTCGCTCTCTGGCTGGAGAGCTGTCCATGAGGCTGACCTGGCCTGGGAGTGAACAGAGCTCTGCCAATCCCCCAGAGTGACCTGGCTCAGAAATCCCACCTCCTGGCTCTGCTCCCCACCTCTGTGAGCGCTCGGGCCCAGGCATCCCACCGCGGGGCAGCTCTGGCTCCTGACAGTTGACAGCAATGACAAGGCCAGTGATGGATGGCCGTGCTCTGGTTTCCAAGGGAGGAACCGGGCCCTCCCGTGGGCAGCCCGCAGACAGACGGCCGTCGCCTCTCCCCACGAGCCAACGGCGTGTACGCCAGCAGTCGGCATTCCAGAGGAAAAAGCCTTCCTTCAGCCTGTGGGGTGGCCAGGACGCCAGTCTCCCGCCACGGTCAGCGTGACATTACAAAGGGCCCTTGCCCACTCTGCAGCCGCCATCTTGAACCTCTTAATAACTTTGTCTTTAATTGGAGCTTTGGAAGGGAAGGCTGAGGGGGCAAGAGAGTGTGTGTAGGGTTGAAAGCCCGGGCTACCTCTGTGCCCTCGGGACGGGTAGGAAGCCCTTTCCATGTGTTTTTCTGTTGGGGAGACCGGGCTGTGGCCTGCTCAGGAGGCCCGTGCAATGGTCTGTTCCACACGTGGGATAAGAGAAAGGCTAGCACTGTGTGTGTGTGTGTGCACGCGTGCACGTACACGCACAAGAAAGAGGAATGCCACAGAATCAGCACATCAAGGAGTGGTGCAACATGAAAGGCAGTGTGACCAGAAGGACGGGATATGGCCCCAGCAGGAGAGAGGCAGGCCTGAGCTCTGAACGGCTGCACTGGCTCCTGGCCCCATGCTGCTGCCTGAGACCCTCATCCTGGGCAAGCCCTCATCCTCCACAGCCCTCATGGATGCATCCCACGGACATTTCTCAAGGAACGCCGAGTGCCCTCCTGTGCAGTGAGGCTGGGGTGCTGGCCCAGGGGGCACACTGAGAGGCATCCCCTGATGATGCACTCGAGTGGCTGGTACCCACCGTCTGAATGCAGAGGCCCCCAGTGGCCCTTTGCCTGGGACAGGAGCCTCTTTCTCGGGTCTGGCTCCTCAGGAGGCCGGGGTGGGGGCTCGTCTGGGATACGACGATATGACCCCAAACTTATCCTGCTCATTGGCACCCAGCAGGGGCTGGGAAGGGTGACAGGCGACAGGCTGAGCAATAGAAGGGGAGCCCAGGTGTGGATAAGCAGGACAGCAGGGCTGAGGCAGGCCAGGTCAGCACCCACGGGGTCTGTTAGGGGCTGAGTCAGGGCTTGGGGTCGGGCAGGGAGTGTGGAGCGGTGTGCCCCGTGCTGTGCTGGGGACATGTGTACATCAGCACCACTCTCCACTGGGGACACTGTGAGGCTCGGGGAGGGAACAGCGGTGGCACAGGGCCACATAGCTGGTTCATGGGTAAAAACATGGCCTGAGGGACACCAACCCCTGGACTCTACCATTTCTGATACCACTCACTGTGGAGCAGGAAGAATGACTGGGGGATCCCCTGGGATGAGGAGGGTGTGGGGCTGCAGGCAGAGGCAGTGGATGGTGGGGACCCAGTCCCAGGCTGGGGAGGGTCCAGAGGAGGAAAGGGAGCGGCAGGGAGGGGCTCCCAAGGGTTTGGGGGAAGTGCTCTCACCGGAGCTGCGGGCCTCACGGTTTGGGGTGGGGAAGTGCCCTCACCGGAGCTGCGGGCCTCACGGTTTGGGGTGGGGAAGTGCTCTCACCAGAACACGTGGTCTTTGGTCACTCGCTCTTGCAGAAGTGTCCACTTTTTCCCCAAGTCAGATGACACGTAGAGCTGTAGGGCAGAAAAAAGAGAAACAAAAGCTTGGTCAGGATGTCAGGAATAAGCTGCTTCTGAGAGAGGGTGACGTCTCCGCCACAGCGGATCCCCCAGGAGAAGTCAGCCTTGTCCAGCTGACACGCGGAGGCACTGCGCTCATGCTGGGGTGCAGACCAAACCCCACGCCTCCAGGAGGAACCATTCCTGTCCCCAGACCAGCTGGCAGGAGCCAGGAGACGAGGTTCTCCAGGATGAAATCCAGAGGGGTCTCACAGAGGAGGTGTGTCTGAGCCTCAAAGGTGGGAGGGACTTTATAATCAGTGTGAGGATGGGAGGATGGGCTTTTGGGAGGAAGGAGCCACGTGTTGCCAGGGCTGCAGCAGTGAACGGACAGCAGAGCAGGACACAGCAGTGGCCCCGGGCAGGGGTGTGGCATCTGCTGCAGGGGTCAGTGCAGGCGCAGGTGGGCTGGGGACTGACACCAGGGCCGGCCTCACAGCGTGTGACCAGTGCCACAGCCCAGGGACCTTGCTCAGAAGGGCCCCACACCTGGGGCTTAATTCTCTGCAGCCACCGACTTGAACTTCTTAATAATTGTGTCTTTAGGGCCAGGTGCGGTGGCTCACGCCTGTAATCTCAGCAGTTTGGGAGGTCAAGGTGGGCGGATCACTTGAGGTTGGGAGTTCGAGACCAGCCTGACCAACATGGAGAAACCCTGCCTCTACTAAAAATACAAAATTAGCTGGGCATGGTGGTGCATGCCTGTAATCCCAGCTATACGGAAGGCTGAGTCAGGAGAATCACTTGAACCCGGGAGGCGGAGGTTGCAGTGAGCCGAGATCATGCCACTGCACTCCAGCCTGGGCAACAAGAGCAAAACTCCAACTGAAAAAAAAAAAAATTGTGTCTTTAATTGGAGCTTTGGGAGTGAAGGCTGAGGGCGCAACAGAGCATGGGCTGGGCTGATTGCCCAGGCTCCTTCTCCAGCCCTGTGCCCTCGGGAGGGGTTCTCAGCTGCCTGTGCCCGTAGTCCTGTCTCCACACAGTGACCACCACTGCCCTTGTCCCTGGTGAGTGCCAGGGCCAGGCCTGGGCCCAGGAAGGGGCAGGGGTGGGCGCCCTGAGCACTGTCTTGAGGCCGGCCCTGGGGGAGGGTGTCCCTGTGGGCCAGGGAGCACAATGTTAAATGGCTCATAAAGAACATGGTGACAGGCCCAGAGAGAGAGCACAGAAGAAAGGAAAAGCACTTGACCTGATTGTCAACATTTTTCACTTTGCACTGCACCCTGCAAATCACACAGCTGGCCCTGCCCAAAACCACCAGCCAAGGCTGGATAAGATGAGGCGCTCGGGGGGGGTCCGTGGTCAGACAGTGTTTCAGGAAGCCCACACCAGAGGCTGTGGGTGGAGGCAGGGAGCCCTGAGGAGGCCAGGCCTGGGCCCAGCTGGGGGCAGCGGTAGAATGGAGAGCAGGACAGGGCTTGAGAGAGGCCTGCGCAGGCAGCCGGACAGGTCCTCTGAGGAATAAGCAGAGCAAAGAGGGCGAGAGCGTTCTTGGATCTGTGCCCCGGAACCTGGGAGGAGTGAATGGGGCCGGGGATACTCAGGGAGCCCACTCCTAGACCTGGGAGGAGTGGGTGGGGCCGGGGTTCCTTGGGTCAGTGTCCCAGGCCTGGGAGGAATGAATGGAGCCAGGGGTTCCTTGGGTCAGTGCCCCAGGCCTGGGGAGAAGGGAAGGGGCCAGCTGGTCCTCGAGTTCACACCCAGTGCTCTGGCCTGGAGATCTCAGGTGGTGACAGGACCTTGATCAAGCTATGAGTTTTGGAAATGCCAGGTGAAGTTGCCAGAGCCACGCGCAAGGCCCAGAGCTGCTCCCCTTTCCACGATGGCCCGTGGGAAAGGGCCCCCCCTCCTTCATGGAAGAGACAGTCCTGGAAGGAGTCGAGATCTCCTCTGGCAGGGGGGAAGCCAGCTCTCGGGCACAGCGGCGTGTGGGGTGGGGAAGGCATCTCTATCAGGGCGCTCCTCTTGGCCACACCAAGCCCCACCATGCCAGGGGGTGGGACTTCATAGCGCCATTCTCCAGATGACAAACTGGCTGTGGATGCTGGAAACGCTACCGCAAACGTGGCATCTTGGAAACCGAGAAAACAGCAGAAGCAGGAAGCCTATTCTCCGTTCCCTCCCCTTTCTTCCCCGAAGCAGCCCCTAAACCGATGAAGGTCACCGAAGCATGCCCTGACAATGATCCCATGGACTAAGAAGAATGTGCCTTCCGAGTCCCCAGCTAAGGAATCCAGGAGTGGCCAACCCAGAGATTCACCCCTTATCCATGAGGAAGAGGCCCTGGCCCATCCCTTGGAATGCAGGCCCTGCGGGGGTCCAGGCCTCTGTTCTGGGTTGGGAGGAGGTTGCTAGGGGGAGGGTGCAGAGGGAAAAAGCTACATAAACTGCAGGCTTCTTACAAACTGGAGCGGCTCCCCTGTCCAGCCCACTGCCAGCAGACTGTCCCTGCATGTAACGTTCTCCAATAAACCCTGTGTCTCACTCACTGTTTCTGGGTCTCTTCTGTGGCCTCTTGGGCACGGTGCCATCCCTGCTGGAGTCAATAGGGGTCTGGCGCAGCAACTGGGAAAATCCTCTGTCCACTCCAGAGGAGATGAACGGTACAGCAGAGGGGTCTCGTGGAGGCAGTCTGTCCTCTTCTCTCTCCAGAGTGGCCAGGACAATCTCCTAACAGCAATGCCAGGAAGCCTGGGCTCCCATCCTCACCTGGAACCAGCTACCAGGGCAGCCCTCAGTTTTCCCCAGCCATAAAACTGGGCCGACAATCCTCATCCTCACTCAGAAGGTCGGGATGATGCAACTGGATCACGTGCTTTGGAAGTCTAGCCCGTGTCTGACACGCAGCGCATCTGCAACACGCGTGTGCCTTCCCCAGTCCTGGACAACAGGAGACTCTGTCCCTTTTCCCTTGCCTCTCCTCTGACTCTGGCTCAGTGTTCATTTGCATTTCAGTATGTTTCATCCCTAACTCCCAGGTGATGAGTGAACACAGACATCAGGGCTGGGCCAGTGATTCTATAACTGATGTCCCCAGTTCATCTTTGATTTGCGTTATGCTTTTGCCAGCTGCCCCTCTGGGGGTAGGGGCTGTATTGGTGCAATACGGTCCGCACTGCATTTCTCAAGGGAGGATGGACCATGTGGTGTTTAGGGGATCCTTTGCAGCCCAGAAGCATCATATGCTGAAATCCTTGTTATAGAAGCAAAGCTCAGAGCTCACCGTGTTTTGTTGCAGATTCAGGCCTGGGCCAGGAGAGGTCGCTGGCGCCGCCGCACAGGTGGGGCTGATGGAGGAGGCGGGCTGGGCTGGGCTGGGCTGGGAGGGGAGAGAGGGCTGGACAGGGAGGCGGGGACCTGGGTCTGCGGAGCTGGCGTCTGCCTCCGTGTCATGGCCGCTGAGTCAGTTTCTTGCCTCAGTTTCCCCATCTACAAAATGATGGCCCAGCTGTAGTGTTTCAAAGGGGGGAGTCTGTGAGTCTAGGGTTCTTGGGCTCCAGCAGGCCTGGCTCCACTAGCGCCCACCGTGCACAGCAGGAGACCTTGCGTGCATTCCAACGCTGTTCTGAGCCTCAGTTTCACCACTTCTTAAAACGGGAATCTGGCCTCCTGCTTTGAGGGATGTTGGGGATTATCCAGGCACGCTGCAAAGTGGTTGCACTTGCCACGCACACAGCACGTTCTGTTGTGATCACCGCCTGATAACACCCGTAATAGCAGGATCCGCTCCACGTGCGAGCACCAGCCGGGCCCTTTGCCTCTCAAGGCGCCCCCACAACATCGCTAGGAAGTAGATGCTTCTAATAATACCTCGTGCAGACGGAAGATGGAGGCTCGCAGCAATTGAGTGATTCGCCCAGGGTCACCCCCTGTCAGACCTGCACTTGAATTATCTTTGGTTTGAATGCACTTCTCGTTATTCCTTCTGTGATCAGGATCTGTCTAGAATGAATCATTTGAGCACAACAATTTCCACCACTGGCCCAGGAAGGAAGGAAGGCTCAAGCCAATCACTCAACCCAGATTCTCCATCTGCATAACGGGCACAACATTCACACTAATAGCAGCCAGGACCAGAGGCCACATCTGCTGGCCCCGAGGGCCGCCACAACTGACTTCTTCTGTGCCGCGTGCTTCTTTTCTGTTCCCACGTGTCCTTGTCATGGGCACTACGTTATGAGGAACCAATGACATTATGGATGTCACTGCTGTTACAGAAACCGCTGCCACCACTGCTGTTCACCAAAGAAGGATGTGCAGAATCTCAGAAGGGAAACAGGTCATCAAGCCCAACCCTGTGCAGCCCTGCCTCTTAGCACAGGCAGGTGTGCCCCCTCCTCCTGGAAGCCCCCCCTGGGCCTAATCGCCCTCTGCTCCTGACCCAGCCTCCAAGCTCAGTGCCCAGGGCCTTTTCCTCTCTGGGTTCCTGTCCTCGCCTTCCTGCTGCCATGTCTAATAAGTCAGCATGCTTCAGATGCAACTGTGTACCCTGCACCAGCTGCATGCTGCACCCCTCTCCACCCAGGGCCATGGCCCAGCTGGGCCACACCGTCTCCGTGGACCCCTGCTCCCAGCCCTTGGTCCTGCAGCTGCAGAGCACACCTGGTCCTGCCACTCTCCACACAGACCTTCCAGGAGAGGTGTGGCCTCCAAAAAAGCCCACGTAGTCACATGGGTACACAGTCCCCCCGAGACTGTTGGACCCCCCTCTGGCTGCCATCCTGCTCACTCCCTGCATGCCCCCACCCCAGGCACACTGGCTCGGGGCTCACTCACACTTGTGGTACTAACTAACGTGTGCAGAGGGTCCTCTGAGCATCTGCACCTGCTGTGCCCTCTGCCTGGAATGCCCTTCCTCATCCCCAGCCAGTGTTCAAGACTCAGTTTAAAGTTACTGCCTGGGTCAGGCCTTTGCTAAGGCCGCTGGCCCTGCCCCTGCTATTGCGAAGCCAGGGTTAGAGCCCTGTCTGTGAAATCAGAGTCTGTGCTCAGGGCCCAGGTGCCAGAGAGGACGGTGCTGCAGTGCCTTCGTCCACCGCACCCTCATGTCCTGGTGCCAGCGCCATCTGGGCTTGGGGGAGGGATCCCCGGGCATGTCCCCTCATGCTATGCTCAGAACTCTGGTTCTCTGGCCTCTAGCTCCTCAGATCCAGGACATCCTGTGTCACTCAGTCCACTCCCAATGCTCCCTAGGCCTTCCCTGGCACCTGTCCCTGGTTTCTAGCCTCTCTTCCTCCACCACGGCAGGTCCACGCTCACATTCTGGGCTCTCCTACCATGCAGAGGCCAAGCCGCTTGGCAGCCCCCTCACCCCCCGCCCGCCCTCAGTAGACCCAGCAGCTTCTAACCCATCCCTCATCATCTGCTCTGCGCCCCATCCTCATCTAGAAAGGAGGCCCCACGAGGGCAGGGGTTGGTCTGTTTTGTTCCCAGCGGTTGCCCCAGCTCCTGAAACCTAGGAGGCCCTCTGTAAATACACCCAGGCAGAGGAAGGCGGGGGCTCAGTCCTGAGGTTGCTGCTGCCTGGGGGCGGCATCAGGCCCACTTTGAGGCTCGTGCCACACATCCCCCTTCCAGGATCCTCTCCTGCCAGGAAGTGACTCAGTCCCCATTTCTGCCCTGATGACCCCTCACTCCTTGACACCCTCTCCACAGTTACTTCCTCCCTGCACCACCCCCAACTTAGCAGGGCCCAGCAGGCGCTGGCTCTTGTCTCAACCAGCCCTGCTCCCCCAGCCTCCGTGTCTTTCCAGTCTCAGTAAATGGCCTCCCTCCTTCCCACTATCCACCAGGTCCTCCAACCACAATCCCAGAGGTGCCTGCCACCCCACCTGCCCCACCGTAAGCAGAGCCCTCAGGGGCCGGCACCCCATCCCTCTCAGGCCACCCCACTTCCCCACCCCACTTCGGCTGCTCCTGCCTCCCCTAGTCTCCCATCTCGGAAACTTCAGTGATGAGACACTATGCAAGCTACCACAGTGAAGCTCAAACGCTCAAGCTGCCAATTAGCCGGTCCTGTAGCACCAAGGCTTTACCACGGTTCACGCTTCAGAGCCGAGATGAACACACCCGGAGCTCTCACGCAGGCTGCCCAAGGCAGGGTCCCTGCGGATGAGCAGATCAGAGGAAGCAGCCGAGGGCTGAGCCCACTGCAAGACTGGCCAGGATGTTGCCCAAGGAACCGCGGCCAGGAGACTGCAGGTGTGAAACGTAGCAAGTCCTGGGTGGCTGGCGACCCCCCTGCCCTCCTCATCCACATCAGAACTGGATCTTCCTCACACAGCCTTTATTCCCTTACCGAAGTGGAGGAATTCCTGAGCTCGCCTTGAAAACTACAGACCCCACCATTGTCGCAAGTGCAATTGCAGCAAACATCCCCTCCCTCTTCCCCGCAGCTGAAGAAAAGCAGACAGGGCCCTGCATCATGGAACTGTCCTGGCAGAGGTGTCCCCACTCCATGGCGTCTTCAGGGATGAAGGCTCCACCCGTGACCCTGACCGTGAACGGTGAGAAAGGCGACTGTGTGTGTGGTTGTCTGGTAATACTTTGCGCTCCTGGTACTGCGAGTGAAATCACCTCTTTCTCTTCAACAATCCTGGGAGTTCACATTGTTAAGCCGCCCTCCTTTGCTGCCACACGCATGGAGAAAGCACCCACGATTGCTAAATTGTCTTAAAGAAGCAGGTTGAGAGTATGTCTTGCTCAGCCCGTCTAAACCCCAGCTAACCCCACTCCCACGGTTCCCCAAGCTCAGTCATTTGGAATGGGGGCCCCTTCCCCAGCTTCCTCCCACCCTGGGCTTCAGCTCTATTGGACCACGCACTCTGATCTAAATCTGTTTTTTGCTCTCTCGCCTCCGGGCCTTTGTGCAAGCCGTGCCCTCTGCCTAGAACATCCCTACTTTCCTCTTGTCCCCTGGCTACCTCCTGTTTTTCGGGACAGCCTCATTCCCAGCTCCACATCTCCGCAGGTAAGAGTCCAGGTCTCCCGGCCTCACAGCCGAGGCCCTGAGTGATTGCCCTGGGCCCTGTTCCCACCAAACCCCCTCTGGTGTAGCATAAGTCACACTCCACCAACAGGATGCACTCCAATCCCAAAACACGCATGTGCCTCCTGCCCCTGGGTTTTTGTCCGGGATGTTCTGTTCACACAGGATGCTGTATTAGCCCATGCAGGCTTCCATAACAACGTACCCCAGAGGGCGCGGCTTAAACCACAGAAACAGATTCTCACACCGTTCTGAGGCCAGAAGTCCAAGATCAAGGTATCGGCAGGGTTGGTTTCTCCCTCCTCAGCTTGGAAATGCCACCTTCTCCCTCATCTTTATGTGGTCTTCCCTCTGTGCGTCTTTTTTTTGTAGTTTTTGATTTTTTGAAACAGAGTCTTGCTCCATCACCCAGGCTGGAATGCAGTGGTGCAATCACAGCTCTCTGCAGCCCTGAAACTCCTGGGCTCAATCAATCCTCCTGCCTGGGAGTATCGGTGTGCACCACCACTCCCAGCTCTGTCTGTGTTCTGATCTCCTCTTATAAGGACACCACTCAAATGGGATTGGAGCCCACCCTAATAGTCTAATGTTCATTTAAGGGCCCTATCTCCGAATATGGTCACATTCTTTCGTACCAGGGGTTAGAACTTCAACATAGGAATTTTGGGGGACACAATCCAGCGATATGGATGCACACCTTCCACCCTCACCCCTGAAGTCCTCCCAGCCCAGCCCCAGCTCAGCTGCCTGCATCTTGGCGGCGCTGTCCCCAGCCTGCCGGCCCCATGTGCACTGTGCAGAGCTCACGCCTGCACAGCAGTTTGCTGACTTCCTTGCGTCCTGGGAGTTTATCTTCTGCTCCTCTGCTAAGCCGCTCACAGCTCGGGGGCACACACCTGCCTCGCTCACCAGCAGCACCAGCGGCAGCCCAGAATCTGTGGCTGCCAGGTGCGCAAGGCCCATTTGCTGACTGAATGAACACATTTGACTCTAGGGCAGGGGCTGGTAAGTGCATTCTGTAAAGGGCCAGGTAGTAAATATTTTCAGCCGCGTGGGTTGTGTGGTCTCTGTAGCAACCACTCACTGCAGCCTTGGGAGCAGGAAGGCAGCCAGAGATAGTGGTACACAGAGATGGTGTACCATACACCCTGGAGCAGGTGTCAGCAAACCATGGGCTGTCACCTGGGTTTGTAAACGGAGCTTCACTGGCACACAGCTGTGGTAAGAAGCCATCACCTTTCATATTCAGAAAGGACTTTTTAAAGAAAATTTTCATCCCCTAGAACACAAGCTTCATGAGGGCAAGGAGCCTTTACTAAGCTTGTGGAGCAGTGCCTGGCGTGCAGCATGTGTTCAATAAACACCTGCAGCTCCAGCCATTGGGTGTACTTCTTTTTCTGTCTGGGCCTCAGTGAGAGAGGCTGGCAGCAGCTGTGGCCTTTATGGAGCCAGGCACTGAGCTGTGCTTGTTGAATGCCACCTCACTTCACACTCACACATCCATACACTCACACACACACACACACGTACGTACACACACACGGCATGTACACACTCACAAACACACCCATAAGCTGGCAATTTTCCCTCTTGACAAATGAAAGAACTGAAGCTCAGAGAGGTTAGGTGAGTTACTCAAGGTCACACAGCACTCCCTTAGGTCAGCAATTCCCATCTGACAGACTTGAGCTCACAGGACTGTACCAGGGGCTGAGGAGTCACCCCTGCCTTCAAGAAGGATGGCCAGTCACCTCTAGCCCTTTCTCTGGGTCATCTGAGTGACTCAGGCCAGGCACCTTCTATCTCATGTCTCAGTTTACCAAATCGGGAGGGCACTGCTCATACCCACAGTCAATACATGCATAAAAAGCGAGTCGTCACCGTGGGTTCCTGTGAGCAAGGTAATAAAGCCTCCACATTAATGGATGGCATTATCATTGTCATCACTGCCTCATGCGCTTGCATTTACGACGCTTGCCCTGGAGCTTTATGAAGCCTTTCCAACTCACTTGCCTGGGAGACGCTTTTACTATCCACCATCAATTGCTGCAGAAATAGAACATTTCTGCTTAATAAAAGACAAACACCAGCAAATAAACAAGAATAAACACATCCGGGACAGCCCAGTTACTGCAGCTGAAACCTGCATGGGCGCATCCTGTGGAAGGGTGAATTTCATCACTTGACGTCTCAGAAAGCAGTGGAGGTGGTGAGCGAGGACACGCCTCCTACTCTCATATAAAGATAAAAAGATAAAAAGTCAAAAAGTCAGAGTGAAGCAGGACAGGAGGGAGGGAAAGGAGCAGCTTGAGGGCCCAGGAAGGGCACATAGAAGAGCGTGCCAGTGTCTCCCATGATTTCTGGAGGTGCTTTGAGTCTGCCCTGGACTCTTAGTGGCAGTTGGATGTGATTGGTGGCACTCAACATGCTTTCATCCCTCACTCCAGGGTGCCTCGTTTCACTGCAGAGGCCTGAAAGCTACAGCCCGGCATCGCGTGGACTCCCTTGCTGCTAGATTTCCAGGTCAGGTGGATGCACTCGTGCCAGTTTTGGAAGGTGAAGGTGAGGCAGAGGCTTTTTCCTGCCCCACTGGGCCATGTCTGCTGCCAGCAAGGTCACAGGACATGCTGCCGTGTCCACCCTCCAGCTCTGGAGGGTGGAGAGGTGGTGGTGGTGAAGGCAGCAGCTGGACTCCACAATCCAGTGTCCAGTCTCTGGCTTTGTGGAAGTTACCAGGTGCAGGCTGTAGCAATGGCAACATCAGCTGCACCAGCCACATGATTTTCAGCTTGATAAGTCTGGGAGGTTCTGGCCCCCACCTTCCTGATGGGCAGAGGTAGAAGCTTCCTGGTGGGTTCACACTGCAGGCTTTCAGGAGGCATCCTGGGAAGGGGGGTCTAGTCTAAAACCCTCTCCCTTATCTCCCAACAATTTAGAAAGCACAGCTCCCCCCTGTTAAATCCCTTTTCTGCTAACATATCCAGAGGGGAGTATTGTTCCTGCCCTGAGCCCCAGCAGATGAAAATTCTTACAGCAAAATGAACACATGCTGAGTGAGGGCTTCTCATTGCTAAGAGAATTGTTCTGTTACTCAAGAGATGCCCAATCTCTTCCCTGTCCTGAAGTCTGAGGTCAGAGCGAGCCATCAATGTGGTATTGAAGCTTGTAGCTCTGCTGGGCAGCTCATGAACCTGCTGATATTCACAGCAGCCAACGTGAAGGCTGCACCTCTCTTCACTCCATATTAGGGCTCTCCTCACACCCACTGCCAGCAATTTCTACTATTTCTTTAATATTGATCAACGCAAACACTGCTTTACTTAAGGCTGGGGGACTGTGAGGGTTTTTCTTTTTCTTGTCATATGTGATCATCTTTACTGCTCTGAAGATGTATTACAAAGTAAAGATACATTCTGATCCATTCTTTAAGCCCCTGTTCGAACATTCCTCCTCCAGGAAGTCTTCCCTGATTGCCCACCCAAAGGTGTCTTCTCTGCCCTACTAAGTTTCTAAAAGGCAATCCTGGGCTCAGATCAATTTCTCACAGTGCTGGGAAGCAGAAATGCTTGATGGGGAGTAAAATTCAATAAAATATAAAGCGAGTTTATGCTTTTAGAAGTAAGTGCCCAGGGTTCTGCCTCAGCAAGCAGGTCTGAAGACCAGGCACAGAGAAAACAGGCTGGTCAGTTTCATGTCAGCAGCCCCCAGGAAGCTGATATGGGAAGGGACTGCTGGGCTCTCACATCCTACCAATCCCAAGGGCCTACTGCAGTCAGCTGAGCCTTGGAAGAAATGTGTATTATGCTGTCACCCAGGAAGGCTGTCCAGGCTCCAAGTAAGGCAGACTCACAGTGACCCAAATTATAACGAGGATAAGGGAAGCGTCGTAAAGTCATGGAACAGGGCAGTCTGAGGGTAGGTGGATAAGTGTTTGCTGGAGGCAGGGCGGGCATCTGAGAAGGAAAAGGTAGGGAAGGAAGGGGAGGCAAGCCTTTGGCTTTGCACAAATCTGCAAATCCTTAGAACGGAGCAATTGTGTCCACTCGATTGACTCTGGGCTTGGCATGTGACTTGCTTTGGCCGATGCTGTGTGAGTAGATGTGATGTTTTCCAGGTCAAAGCTGTTACGCTAAAGCTGCTTGTGTGGTTTGCTCTGCAACCCCTGGAGCCTCTGCCCCCCATCATGAGAACAGCGTGCTCTCAGCATAAGAGTTGTATGGGGATGCGAACTCCACCAGTACCCAGGAGCCTCATATAGCCAATCCCAGCAAAGCCCAGCAGAACCACTGGGCAACCCACAGAGCCCCAGGAAGAAGAAATAATGCTTGTTTCTGTAAGCCATTGAGGCTTGGGGCTGTGTGTTACTCAGTATGATTGTTGCAGATACCTGCCTAATACACCAGATTTGTTGGAGTCAAAGCTGATGTGTTCCACCACACCACCCTGCTTCTTGGGAATTAGAGAGCTTTGAAAAACTGCATAGCCTCCTCAAAAACGAAAGCGCTATTGTCATTGTCATTAATTTCATCAAATTCCTCATTCCTTTTACAACTGCAACTAAGCCTTTTTCTTCCCTTTTTCTTCCCTTATAGTCACAGAAAAGAGCCAAAGCAAATAACTGAGATTTCAGCTCCATTAATTTTTCAGGGCACCATAAATTAAAGAGCAATTGCAATGCAGTCAATTTCTGCAGGAAAATAAGTCTCCGTGATTGTGCTTTAGTCTAATTACATGGAAGGCTAAGTAGTGCTATTAATACCCAGAAGCACAAGCCATCCCCAAGGAAGGTGCCAGGAGCAAAGAGGTAGCCCAGGAGGCTGAGAAATGCAGGGACGCCAGTCAGGGAGGACCAAACCTTGGCAAGGAGGCCAGATCCTGTCAAGAGCCATGGCAAAGGACAGCCAGGAATCTCCATTTGGAGGTCCCTGACCTGGACAGTCCCTGTTGGTAGAAATTTATCATTCATTCATCTAACATCTAACATCTAACATCCCCATCCATCCACCACCCACCCATCCATCCCTTCATCCCCATCCACTCATCCATCCATCTACCCATCCATTTGTCCACCCATCCATCCATCCACCCATCCATCCACCATCCACCCATCCATCCACAATCCATCCATTCATCCATCTGTCATCTATCCATCCAACCGTCCATCTGTCCACAGATGCATCCAACCACCCATCCATCTATCCCCATCCATCCACCCACCCACCAATCTATCCATTCATCCCCATCCACCCATCCATCCATCCATCCACCCATCCATCCATTTATCTATCCATCCTTCCATCCATCCATCATCTATACATCTATTCATTCATTCATTCATTCATCTATCCATCCCTCCCCACCCATCCATCCACCCATCCATCCACTCATCCATCCATCTATTCATCCATCCATCCATCCATCCCCATCCATCCATTTATCCATCCATCCATCATCTATACATCTATTCATCCATTCATTCATCTGTCCATCCCTCCTCACCCATCCATCCACCCACCCAACCTTGATCTGTCCATCCAACTAATATTTTCAGCCAGGCACTTTAGATTAAAATGGTGAAAAAGACCAGACACTTTCCCTGCCCTCAAAGAGCTTACCACAAGTGCATGTATTGGGTGTAGACAATAATCAAATGACTTCACAAATATATAGTGACCTGATATGGTTTGGCTCTGTGTTCCCACCCAAATCTCATCTCAAATTGTAATCCCCACATGTGGAGGGCGGAACCTGGTGGGAAGAGATTGGATCATGCGGCGGTTTCCCCCATGCTGTTCTTGTGTGATAATGAGTGAGTTCTCATGAGATCTGATGGTTTAAAAGTATTTTGCATTTCCCAACTTGTGCTCTCTCTCCTGATGCCTCATGAAGAAGATGCCTGCTTCCCCTTCACTTTCCACCATGACTGTAAGTTTCCTGAGGCCTCCCCACCCATGCGAAACTTTGAGTCAATTAAACCTCTTTCTTCATAAATTAATCAGTCTCAGGTAGTTCTTAATAGCAGTGTGAAAATGGACTAATGGATACCCATTGTGATCAGTGTTGAGAAAGAGAGGCACAGGAATATGGAAAAGTATGAAATACTGGGGCCCAAGCTGGCCTGGGGTGGCACGGGGAAGGCTGCTGATTTGGGCAGCTTGTGTTTGCCTTCCAGGTCCATGCTGCCTATTTCCAACCCTTCTCTGATCCTGGGAGCTGACCTACATAGACAGATCCACCCTTCTCTGGCCGTGAGACTGACCTGTGTAGACAGTTCCACAGCCTCTTTCCTCTAGCCTCTGAATGGATTCTGCCTGTGGGAAGCCTCAGCGTATTGGAGAGAGAGAGGCATGTACTATTCCTCTCGTTCCCTGACTGTTCAGCCACAGTTTGGCTCAGTTGCTCTACCCAGAGCCAGGCCTCCTACCGGGGCCCTTCCTGCAACTGCGGAGCCCACACCTCCTGTTGGGCAGACGTACTAGGCTCAGAGTGGCCCCCAAAAGGTATCCATGTCCTAATCCTTAGAACTTGTGACCATTACCTCACAGGGCAGAAAGGGAGCCTGCAGATGGGATTGCTGAGGTCTCCAGATGTGAAGATCACCCCAGGCTATCTGTGGGGGCCCTTAACAAAAGTCCGAGTCCTTACAGAAAGCAGGGGCAGAGGGAGATCTACACACACCCACGCACGTCCACATACACTCAAACACTCTCACACACTCACTTTCACGCACACACCCACACACTCATACACACAATCACACACAGCCTCACTTACACCCACACACATTTACACACTAAAATATACCTTCGCACCCTCTCACACTCAAACACAAGCTCACCCACACATACCCACACATTCACATGTTCACACCCACATACACTCATACATTCACTCAGTCTCACACCCATACCCACTCACATGTGAACACACATTTACACGCACTGACACCCACACCCTCACACACACATTCACACACACTCACATTCATATACACACTTCCACACATACCACATTCACACATACATATACACACCCACACTTGCATTCACACATTCACATTCACCCACAGTCACATTCACACTAACAGCCCCCCACATCCCACAAACCCACACATTCACACCCACCCCCACACACATTCACACTCACCCATTCACACTGACGCACCCACACCCACACACATTCACATGCACTCACACACTTACACGTGTGTATACACACACACACACACACTTATGGCAGTGTGGAGATGGGGCAGAGGAGATTTGAAGCCTGAAGGTGCAGAGATGTGGCCACAGCCAGGAGATACTGGTAGCTGCCAGCAGCTGGGAGAGGCAGGGTTGGACTCCTCCCTAGAGCCCAGGGGGAAGCGCAGCCCTGCTGACACCTTGATCTTGGCCCAGCGACGCTGGTTTTGGACTGTGGGCCTCCAGAATTGTGACAGAATAAGTTTCTGTTGCTTAAGCTAGAGCCTGTGGCCATTTGTTCCCATGGCTGCAGAAAAGGAACAAAGTCCTTTCCTACTGGGCCCTCCCCAGCCCCCGGGCCCTCTCCCTCCACAGCCTCAGAACCCAGGTGGGCCCCTCTCTGCAGATGCAGCCCAGTGCTCCCCACCGGGCTAGCCCCCAACTCCCCCACTCACCCGGGGACAAGGCCTCAGTTCCCTGCTGAACCCCATGGGCACAGCTCCCAGAGGAGGAGATGCTGATCTGGGGAAGAACAAGCCACCGCTCTTGGCGAGGGTAGAAGAGCATTCCAGACTGAGGGAAAGGCCTAGTGAGGTCTGATGAGGGTGTGGGGAATGTTCTGGAAGTGGAGAAAGGCCCCTGTGACTGGTGTGCAGAGAGGGATGGTGAGTGGCATGATCCTAATCGCCTGCTACTCACTGGTTCCTCTCTCGAGCCTCTGAGCCCGGTGCACTGCCCACCAGCACTTCCCTCAGCTCCTACAGCACAGTCAAGTGGGCGCAGTCCCTTGAGGGGACACCAAGGAGAGGGCGATGATGGGGTCCAGCATCCCGGCCCCCAGCCCCGGGAGGCTCCTCCTCAGCCAGCTCAGGGGTTCCGAGTCCCACTTGCTCCAAGTGGGCACTCACCTCCAGGTGGGTCGAGCAGACCCCAGCCCCACAGACCAGGCGAGTGGCACCCATACATCTTACCTTGCTCTCCTTTGTGTAGGCGAGGACCTTGTCCTCCTCCTTAGGGTGGAAAATCAGAGTTTCCACGAAGAAGGGAATGGGCTGCTTCTGAAAGGTGGCGCCTTCGTCCGCGCTGAGGAATAGGCTCTGGTCCCGGTCACTGAGTGAGGAGCTGACAAGGATGACCTGAAACACAAGTGGGTTGTGAGGCCTGGGCCGGGTGCGCCTCTCTCCCCCACACCAGAAAGGGGGTTGTGAGGCCTGGGCCGGGTGCGCCTCTCCCCCCCACACCAGAAAGGGGGTTGTGAGGCCTGGGCCGGGTGCGCCTCTCCCCTGCACCCCCTGATACCAGGGAGGAGTGCCCAGAAATGGCGGGCCCGTCCCCAGCCCGGCTAGCTCAGCCTAACTATAGCCATCCATTCACGGAGTGTCTGGGCCAGCCCCTCACCCCTGCACACCAGTGAGGAGATGTCCAGAAATGGCGGGTCCACCCCCAACCTGACTGGCTCAGTGTGAATCATAGCTATTCACTCATTCGTCTATTCATTAATGGGGTGCCTGGGCCAAGTTTCTCCACACACCAGGGAGGGGTGCCCAGAAATGGTGGGTCCACTCTCAACCCAGCCGGCTCAATGTAAATCATAGCCATTCACTCATTCATTTATTCATTCATGGAGTGTCTGGGTCAGGCTTCTCCTTACACCAGGGAGGGGTGCCCAGAAATGGCGGGTCCACCCCCAACTCAGCTGGTTCAGCCTAACTGTAGCCATCCATTCATGCATTCATTCATTTGCTCATTCATTCATTCATGAGTGCCTGGGCTGGGCCCCCCCACACGCCAGGGAGGGGGTACTGCAGAAATGGCAGGTTCCCCCCAAACCCAGCTGGCTCAGTGCTAATCATAGCCGTTCATTCATTCATTCATGGAGTGCAGGCCACTGTTCTGGGCACTGAGGCTCCACCATAAACGCAGGGTTCACGGCCTCTGCCATGAATGCGAATCCATTCCAGAGAACCAAGACAGGTGAGCACTCAAAGACCCTGTCTAAAATTCTGTTTCAGGGACAACTGCTCCAAAGCAGGACCAGGGATGGACGGGGAGGGAGTGACTGGGTGGGGCCCACTACCTTCAGCAGAGGAGAATGCCGGGCCCAGGGTCCCCGGGGAACTCGGGGGCAGGCCCGAGGTGCTGATGTAGGGGACTGAGCAGGAGGCAGACATGGGGCTGGAGCAGCAGCCAGGGGTTGGGTCTGCAAGGCCTCGGACAGCGGTACAGTGGGTTGTATAGTGACCCCAAAAAGATCAGTCAACATCCCTATCCCCAGTACTTGCGACTGTGATCTTACTTGGAAATAGGGTCATTGGAGACGTGGCTAAGCATCTCAGGATGAAGCCATCTGGATTTAGGGTAGACCCTAAATTCAATGACTGGTGTCCTTATAAGGAGAGGGGAGGTAGGGATGCAGAGAGAAGGCAACACACAGGCAGAGGCAAAGATGGGGGCCATATCTGCACATCACCATGGCCATGAATTGCTGGCAGCCCGGGAAGCTGGGAATGGCACAGAAGGAAGGGTCCCTCTGAGCCCCTAGAAGGAACCAGCCTGGCCGACATCTTGGACTCCCAGCCTCCAGACTGAGAGAGGATACACTGCTGCTGTTTTCAGCTCCCCAGGTTGTGGGTCTTTGCAACGGTAACCCTAGGAAACACACACAAGAGCTCTTCCAACCGAGTATCCTGTTATTCGGGCTGGGAGGTCTCTAGGGAGGCATGAGGAAGGGTGGGGGTGGCCTGGTTTAGGTTTTCAAAGGGGCCCACACAGGAGTGGGTCATTTAGGAGGAGACACCCTTATCCCAGCTGGGTTTGGTGGCTTGGTCAGATTCGGGACATGGCATCTCTACATTCGGAATGACAGACACCCAGACACTCACAGGTGGCCCCGGGGCCATTTTGCTTTGCAATTGGCAGACAAGGCGGCAGACAAAACTTACCTAAGTTGCACAGCCATGGAATTTGAACCAGGTTACCCAGAGACTGAGTGTGCACCCCTTGCTCCGATCCTACAAGCACACAATGTTCATTCGTTCATTCATTTATTCACTCATTCATTCATTCCCTCATTCATTCCCTTATTCAACAAACATGTAGAATCCTGGCTTACACAGGCACCGGGCACCGCAGAGATGGGGGTGAAGCAGGAGAGCAGTTATGGCTATCCTGGACTTGGTTCTTGTCCTAACAGGGGACCCAAAGCAAGTCCCAAAGAAGTCTCCCTTTGGAGCCAAGCGTTTGACTCCAGAGCCCTGTTCTTAGCCACACACTGCAGGGTGTGCCTACGCAGAATGGGGCATTTAAGCTGGGCCTCACGTGGGGCTGGGTAGGACCAGCCCTGCTGAAGATAAACACAGCTTTCCTGGGGAGGGCAGTGGGCAATGGCACGAGGCGACTATGGTGGCCTTGCCAGACCCCAAAATATCTCCAGAAGACAATTAAGCTCATGGAGCAAAAATCAATGGGCTGCATGGAGTGCCTGCCTTTAAGTGAATGAATGGTGATCCCATAGATTCTTTCTTTCCAGGGAAACCTTCATGAACTTCCCAGCTACGGTCATTAATCTCCGGTAGCACAAAACCCTGCTCTTCCAGCACACCAAGGGCCTGACAGAGAACGATGTGTCCTCCATGGAGAGCGATTCCTTGGATGAATTTGGTCCCTGAAATGCAGACGAAGGTGTGTGCTCAGAGCTGTGCCTCTTGGTGTGGTTTATCCATAGAAAAAAAACAAGGAAGAACTGAGGGCTGGTTAGGGGAGCCTTCGATTACATAATAATGTTGGCAAAGAACACGTAACGACTGAGGAGCTTATGTGCTCAGAATAAAAGCAGGGTGCAAAATTACAAGGAAGTACGCTTACTGTACATACCACACTGACATGGTGATAAAGCAGTCTGTTATGATTCTGTTCATGACAAGTGAGTGGATAAGCAGGTATAATTTTATCAACGGGAAACGGCCAGAAATAAGAATGGAAGGCCGCTTGGCGGGACGTAAGAGTGATTGGTCTTAAGTGGTGGAGCTAGAAGGAATTTACTTTTTTACTTTGATAGAATAGTTTCAGATTCACAGAAAAGTTGCAGAGATAACTGGCGAGTTCCTGCTTGCTAGATGGGGACAGTGAGGCACAGGGAGGTCACACGGACGGTCAGGATAGAGCTGAGGTCAGGAGCCGAGTGTTTGACTCCAGAGCTCTGTTCTTAGCCACACACTGCAGGATGCGCCCATGCAGGATGGGGCATTTTAGCTGAGCCTCATGGTTCCTGTCTACGCCACACCCAGTTCCCCAGTTATTAACATCTTGCATTAGCCTGGGACATTCACCACAAGGAGGATGCCAGCATCAGCACCTTAGTGTTCTCCAAATGCCACGCTTTGCTCAGCTTCCACCAGTATTTCCTCTTCCTGTCCCAGGATCCCACGAGGGCACCACAGTACATCTTAGGCTGGGGCAGTTTGGGGACTTTCCTTGTGCTGGATGACCTTGTGAGCTCTGAGGGCTGGCCAGACACACTGGAGGATACCTCTCAATGTGGGTCTGTCTGATGTTTTTCTGGGCATCAGATGGGGTTGTGGGTCCTTGGGAGGAAGGCTGCAGGGGTGAGTGAGGTACACCACACCAAGTGCCGGCTGTCAGCAGACTTGTCACCGATAGCACTGCCCTTCCCGGCCAGGGTCCTGCGTGTCAGACCCTCCCTGGTGGAGTCACTCTTCTCCTTTCCGCACTGTCCTCTTGGAAGGAAGTCACCATGCACAGCCCACGCTTGAGGGGTGGGAGTTACCCCCTCCTCGAAGACGGAAGAGCCACATCTATGATTTGGAATTCATTAGCATGGGAGAGGTTTGTCTCTTCCCCTCCACTGTTTACTCATTCAATCATTTATTTATATCACTATGAGCTTATAAATATTTATTTTATGCTTTAGTTGTAATTGGAGACTATTCTGATATTTGTTGCTCAAATAGCTCCAGCTCTGGCCCCAGGGAGCCCTTTTAGTTGGGCTTTGTGTCTCTGTGACACACCCTCATCATCCTTCTCCCTCCCAAGTTTCTTCTTCTTCTTTTTTTTTTTTTTTTTGAGACAGAGTCTCGCTCTGTTGCCCAGGCTGGAGTGCAGCAGCACAATCTCGGCTCACCACAAACTCTGCCTCCCAAGTTCAAGTGATTCTTTTGCCTCAGCCTGCTCAGTAGCTGGGATTACAGGTGCCCGCCACCATGCCTGGCTAATTTTTGTATTTTTAGTAGAGATAGGGTTTCACCATGTTGGCCAGACTGGTCTCAAACTCCTGACCTCAGGTGATCCAACCACCTTGGCCTCCCAAAGTGCTGGGATTAAGGCGTGAGCCACGGTGCCCAGCCTGCCCCTCCCAAAGTTCTGCATATGCTGCACATGGATTCCCTGGATAACCAGGAAGAAGGAAGGAAGTCCTCAGGACTTCTTGGCTCATTCATCATCCATTCAACTTTGACCCACACGTCTGTGCCATTTGGCCAGGGAAGCCCAAGTTCCCCTCATTAAAGCACTTTTTCCATGATACAGTTTTTCAAATGTTCTTACGAGGCAACTATGTGTCCACCATCCTCACTGGCCCATGTGCTATTTTTGTTCATTGAGCAAAACAGGACTGACACGGAGCTGGCCGTTAATCCCACCTGACGGACACATGAAGAAGTGCATGCAGGAATGAGCGAATGAACAATGCCATCTCAGTCTGCGACTCCTAAGGGAATTGTTTGTTTGTTTTTCACCTCTGGGGGGAAAACAACCTTATGAACATTTAAGTAGCCTGGAGAGCAAAACTCATAGAAAAAACTCATCCACTTATTCATCTTCACCACTCAAAGTTTTGCACATGAATGAAGGCTCATTCATTCATTCATTCATTCTTCCACATTGCAAAACCACATGGTCCCAGCAAGGATTCAGGTAAACACAGGGCTCTGTGGGAGCACAGAAGACGGAAAATGGCACCCAGGTGCTGATCAGGTACAAAGGCAGGTAGGAGGGCTTCCGGAGGTGGTGACACCCAGATGAGGCCGGAAGAACGGATGGAAATTTGACTGGTAGACCTGGGGGACAGGGCTTCAGGCAGAGAGGACAGCATGACCCCAAAGGCAAGCAGGTGGGGGTCCCTGCTCTGCCTCTCCTCCAGCCTCACCTCCCACCCCTCAGGCTCCTGGCATCAGCCACAGCAAACTCCTTGTGTGTCTCCAGTTAGTGGAGGACATTTGCATCCTGACAACCACTTGTGTGTGTACTGTTCCCTCTGGGTGGAATGCACAGTGGGACCAAGACACCCCCACTCCTGCCACTGGTGACTCAGAACCAAACCTTCACTTTTCAAAATGACACAAAATCCATGTGTGATCAAATCAAAATAGCTTCTTTCAAATTTTCTGAGTACAAAATTCTGAACAACCTCAACAAACCTAAATGTTTCTCATTTACACATATGAGCCTGTTTTGATGATGGGATGCCCTTCCCCTTGTTATCTGCTTGTCGAGCACCCTGTTCTGCAAGACTCATTTCAAAGGGCACCTCTTCCAGGAAGCCCTCTATGATAGGGAGTTATTCCACTCCTTCCTCTGCCCCCTCCAGCATCTTGTGCATACACAAGCTACAGCCTGGTGGCCCTACTGTCCTCTTGGTGGGTCTGCTTCTGCTGCCAGCCTCTCAGCCTGGCAGTGCTCATGTCTTCAGCACTGCCATTTCTCCCAGCACTGTGATCCCAATGAATGGGCACTGGTGTTATTCACACACAGCCGGGGGGTCTGGGTACAGGGCTTGCTTCTCCATCACAGCCCCTTTCTGTGCAGTCCACACCCTCCACTAGGCCCTGGGCTCTGCAGGTGGTGACACAGAAACGAGAGGAGAAAAAGCCCGAGGAAGTGATTCCAACCTGGGACCCAGCAATCTGGGCCGGGGCTATTTTTGGTGCCGAGTTGGGAGAGTGAGCCAGGAAAGAGGGGGGAGAGGAAGGTGCTGACAGGAAAGGATTATTGGAGCAAAGAAAACAAATCAATTAGCATCGTGCCAGGCGGAGCTGGCAGTGGTTCCTCCAAATCGGGAACCAGCCTCTATTTTAAATGGTGTATTTTTACTTCTTACTATTCTGGGGGAGACATATGGTACCTGCACTGGGTTCTGGGGGCCCAGGAGGCTAGTTTTTTTGAAATTAGAGACGACATTCTAAAACATGGTAAAGAGAAATGCTTGACAGATTCATTTGACTAATGGCCAGTTATTAGAAGCCTAATTCTGCGATTCCTCAGGGATCTAGAACTAGAAATACCATTTGACCCAGCCATCCCATTACTGGGTATATACCCAAAGGACTATAAATCATGCTGCTATAAAGACACATGCACACGTATGTTTATTGCGGCACTATTCACAATAGCAAAGACTTGGAACCAACCCAAATGTCCAACAACGATAGACTGGATTAAGAAAATGTGGCACATATACACCATGGAATACTATGCAGCCATAAAAAATGATGAGTTCATGTCCTTTGTAGGGACATGGATGAAACTGGAAAACATCATTCTCAGTAAACTATCGAAAGGACAAAAAACCAAACACCGCATGTTCTCACTCATAGGTGGGAAGTGAACAATGAGAACACATGGACACAGGAAGGGGAACATCACACTCTGGGGACTGTTGTGGGGTGGGGGAAGGGGGGAGGGACAGCATTAGGAAATATATCTAATGTAAATGACAAGTTAATGGGTGCAGCACACCAACATGGCATATATATACATATGTAACAGACCTGCACATTGTGCACATGTACCATAAAAAAGCATAATAATAATAAAATATAAAATAAAATAAAATAAGCTATTGATTGGCTATAAAAAAAAAAAAACAAAAAACCTAGAGAAAGCTTTTCCAGCATACTCCTCTAGGAAATGGTACATCCTGCTTAATCGAATCTTCTCCCTATGGATAGTTTTTATTTTAAAATATTTAAATTCTGTTGACTAAATGTAAAATAAATATCATAAAAATCTCAAAAAAAAAAAAAAAGAAGCCTAATTCTGAGAAATGGGTGCACGGTTTACAGGGGCAGACACACAGTCAGGTGAGTCCCTTATTTTATTAAATATTCACAGCATACCTGCTAGGTAGGTATGATGATCCCCATTTCTCAGGTGGGAAAAGTGAGGCCAGAGAGCCTGTGTGCCCGGTGGGAGGATCGCACAGACCACTTTTCTTCCCTGATGTCTGTCACCTCTACAAATACTGCGGCCAATGGTATCCTTGCACCTGCCCAGAAGGCAGCTGGCCAACACGGGGGTCCGGATGCAACAGGCTTGGAAGAGTCTAGAGAGATCCCTCCCACCCTCAAAAACAGGAAATGGCTTCCAGAAGTCTGCTGCGGCAGCCCCGTCCAGGGCTTTCACAATGGATTTCCAACCCTGTGAAGAGGGAAGGGAGGGCTGGGAGGGACTCCCATTCATTCTTCCCTCTTGGCCCCTCGGCCCATTCTGGAGGGGACTGACTGACTCATTCAGTCCATATGTGTGGACCCCTGGGCTAGGAGCTGAACCCTGAACCCCATGGGATTCCTGCCACCTCCCGGGGGGGGGTCACAGCAGACAAACATCCCCGAGTAGGTGTGAGAGGTGCAGTGATCAGGGCAGCCCTGAGCAGAGAGGCCCCTTACCCAGGCTGGGCCAAAGTGGAGGAGAGGCTGTCCATCAGGAGCATTTCCGCAGATGAGACGCAGCTCACACAGGGTGGGCCAGAGTCGACACTGTGCAAAAATATGCCCCAGAGGGACCAAAGGCAGACACCGGGAGATGCTGAGCTGGCCCTCCCACCCCCTCCCTGCCTGGCCAGGAGGTCTGCCTGAAGCCGAGGCCTGGACGCCCTTCTCTGGCTCTTCAAAATGAGTCCACACCTGCCTGCCTCCCTGACCTGCATCCCATCTGGTCTCCTGCTTGGACCTGCTCGTCAGAAGCACCCCTGTGACCGAGCCCCGCAGGAGCCAGCGGTGACTCTGCCCTGGCCCGCAGGACGCTGCCAAGTTCCCTTCCCTGGTCCGAGGTATCTTCCTCTGGCAGGGCTCCAACCCATCTCCTCCAAAAGGTGGTGCCAATGTCCTAGTCTGCCTGGCAGCTAAGCTCATCATATCCTAACTCTCAACTCTCCAAGTTAAAAAAAAAAAAAAAAAAAAAAAAGGAAAACAAACAGCATCCAGAAACTACTTCTCCCCTCTGCTAGAGCTCTGGCTCACACTCGCCTCTGCAGAACTCTGGTTTCCATTCACAAATCTCTGTCCTGAGGAGGATGCTTTCAGTCTGCCCTTTACCAAGTTTAGCCCTAAGGATTGGTGTCATTTGGATTTGCCTTTCTATTTAAAACCCAATTGCCCGGTCTACTCCTGTCCAGACAGATGCGCCCAGCTCAGGGTACAGACAACTTGGCTTTGACGCTGAGAGAGGCAAACAGCAGAGGCGAACAAACACTGCAGCCTCCACCCCCGGATCTGAAATCAGAATCTTCCCAGAGTGTCTCATCCAAGCCCGTGTGAGTCACAATGAGCAGAAAGCATTCTTCCACCCGGTGCTTCCCCTGTGGCTGAATGCACACAGCTCGCTGGATGCTCAGCACACACTCCAGCAGCTAGCTTGGTGTTTTAGGAGAAAGTCACTTCCATGATGGTCATGTTTGGGTGACCCTGAGGGCTGTAGAGGTCCCAGGATACAGAGTCCCACTGAGATGTGCCCTTGGGAAAGTCCCTCTCCTCACCCTCAAATTGGAGATAATAATCTCTTCTGTGCTGAGGTTCCCAATGAGGCAAAACATTTGCAAGTGTTGTAGAAATATGAGGGGTCTTCATTCTTTTTGTTGTTCTTCAACCAGAAAGAAAGACCTACTCTTGGAGAAATCACAGGTGGTCTGCAGGTTCATTCCTGCTGGGGCCCTTCAGGGTCTCTCAGGTGCTCCTGGGATTCAAGCTTTTTTCACTCACTCCCAGCCTCACCTGCAGACATGGCTCCCACACATCCTGAGTTCGAGCAGTCCTGGGCTGTGTCCAGGTCCCAGAGGCCCACCACACCCTCATAGTCTGCGTATGAACGGGTCTCACTTTGCCGGATGACTGGGCCAACTTCTGACTGCCTGCAGGGTAGGTCCCAGCGGGACATGCCGGTGGCTGGGGGTGAATAGGAGGCTGTGGTGGTTAACCAGGTGAGATAACCTGGTGACCTGGCCTTGGGCAGAGGTAGGAGAACTGGAGGGGAGAGGGCAGATGACAAGGACATCTCGGAGTTACAGTTCAGGGGCTTTGCTGGGGAATAAATAAAACGGGGAAATACGAGAACACACTAAGTTTCAGGCTTGGGTCAAAGGGTGGCTGACGGTGCTTTGCAGAGATGGGGATGCAGGAGGAAGAACTGGTTTGGGGGAGATGAGGCTGAGGTCAATTTGAGCTGCTGAGGTTCCTGAGGTACACCCGAGTGGAGGGAGGGTGGGGTTTGATATATGGGGCTGGGCTCGGAGAGGAAATCTGCGTGGTGGGTAGGCATTTGGAAGCTCCATGCACAGACCTCTGGCTGGGGGGTCCTGGAGAGGATCAGCTCATCCAGGCATAGCAGGAAGTGGGAATAAGAACTGGCCTGGGACGGAGATCAGAGGGACCCTGCAGAGATCAGCAGGTGGGGAGCAAGGAGGGGTGGCGGGTGGGGTGCTGGAGAGTGGCGAGGGATGAAGGGCTTCAGCAGGCCATGAGGAGAGAGCTCGGCCTTTCCACCTCCTGACTCCCACCTCCTCCCTCCCTCACCTCTCAGCTTGGCCTGCCCTGCCACAGCCTCTCAAACTCGTTTCACACCCATGTTTGTTCCATATCCGAGGTCCCTCTCATGTGGCTCCGGCCACCCCGGCCTCAGGCTCACTCTGTTCTGGCTCTGGAGAGTCCCCTTCCCGGAGGCTGTGTGGCTGGCTCCTTCTTTTTAAAAATTTATTTTTATTAATATGACTTCTAATTGTATACATTTGTGGGTACGATGTGCTATTTTGATATATGTGTGTGTATACATATATATACACACACACAACACACAACATGCAATGATTAAACCAAGCTAATCAACACAGCTGTCGCCTCACCCACTTGCTTTCTGAGATGAGACATTTGAAATTTCGAAATAGCGAGGGAAGCGAACTCCAGATGACTGGCTCCTCCTGACCCACAGCTAGCAGCTCCAAGGCCAAAGTCTCAGAGGCCCTTCCTCAGCGCACCATCTAAATGGGCCCTGACTCCTGGCTATCCTTTGTCTTAAAAAGCAATTATTAAGCCTCTCTGAAAACATCCTTTTATATTATTATTATTTCTTCTTGTGGCAAAACAGACATATCATAAAATTTCCGTTGTGAGCCCTTCTCGAGTGTACTGTTCAGTGGCGTTAGGCATCCACACTGCCCTAGAACCATCCCCACCGTCCTTCTCCAGAGCTTTTCCATCACCCCAAACTGCAGCTCACCCCTCGGGAAGCCCCAGCTCCCCACCCCCTCCCTTTGTGCTATTGTGCTCACTTCCTGGCTGATCCCTCACGAGGCCGTGTGGTCAGGGGAACAGGGTTGCCTTGTTCCCTGCTGGATCCCAAGCCCCATCTGGCACATAGTCAGTGCTCAGGCCACGAGTTCAGTGCTGCTGAACATGCCGATGGGATATATTTAACTCTCACTTCTGGCGAACTTTTTTTTTTTTTTTGAGACGAAGTCTCACTCTGTCGCCCCGGCTGGAGTGCAGTGACGCAATCTCAGCTCACTGCAAGCTCCACCTCCTGGGTTCATGCCATTCTCCGGCCTCGGCCTCCCTAGTAGCTGGGACTACAGGTGCCCGCCACCATGCCAGGCTAATTTTTTGTATTGTTAGTAGAGATGGGGTTTCACCATTCACAGGATGGTCTCGATCTCCTGACCTCATGATCCGCCCGCCTTGGCCTCCCAAGGTGCTGGGATTACAGGCGTGAGCCACCATGCCGGCCGAACTTTTAACATTTAATGGAGGTGGTGTTCTGTTCTGTTCTGTTCTGTGTGCTGATGTCTCAGCCCTTCTAAGCCCCACCTGAAGCCCAGGAGCCTGGAAGCTTGGAGACCACAAGCCCCCGCCTCCCTTAGACTCTACCCCCAAGCTGCCTTCACATGACCGCTGACAGGCACAAGAGTGGAGATGCCTTGTTCTCCAGCAGCTGCTGCAGGCAGGCCCAGGGCTGTGCCAGGGTCTCCAGCATCCTTCCCAGGCCCAACCGCTTGGGTGCAGCAGGAGCTGAGAATTGGCAGCTGTTTCTCGAGGTTCCTGTGCGCCTGACCTCCTGATATTTGCAGTGTCTACTGTGTAAGGAAGCCTCTAAGTCCTCGTGTCAAACCCCTTCCTCCTCCAGATACCAAAAGTGGTTTCTAACCAACGCCTGTGAATGGCTGGATCTAGAACTATTTTACCAAATAAAATGAGTTGATCTGAAACGTTCTCTTGCGTGGACTGAGGGCATGCCTTCATGCCAGCCTGCCCAAGGTCTTAAGACTGCCTAACCTCTTCCCTGCCAAGACCCAGGAATTTTGCTAAGGCATTTTTCATGGCTCCTCAGCCAACAGAGGCACATCATGAGTTAATGAGAGCTTTGCCCCTCAAACAAAAGCTCTCTGCCAAATGGGAATCGGGGCAGGGCCAAGGTGGAGAGATCTGTCAGCGTTCATGGTTCCTAAAAGAGATTTTCTCAACTAGGCGGGCGAGGGCCCCATTCACCCCCCATGGCGTGGGAGTTCATGCACAATTCTGAGAAACATGTTGGGCGCCAAGCAGACTGATGCCAGGGCTTGGGCAGGCAGTATCACCCGTCCATCCTGAGCAGGGCTATGTAAGGCCTGGCATTCTCAGCAGGACGCCTCCCACTGTCCTCTGCTTAGCTGAAGGAATTTTTAAAAACCCACGAAAAGGCTGGGTATAGTGGCACACACCTGTAATCCCAGCATTTTGAGAGGCCAAGGTGGGTGGATCGCTTGAGTCCAGGAGTTTGAGACCAGCCTGGGCAACAAGGCGAAACCCTGCCTCTCTAAGTATAGAAAAATTAGCCGGGCATGGTGGCACGCACCTGTAGTCCCAGCTATTTGGGGGGCTGAGGCAGGAGGATCTCTTGAGCCTGGGAGGCAGAGGTTGCAGTGAGCTGAGATCATGCCACTTCACTCCAGCCTGGGTGAAAGAGCCAAACTCTGTCAAATAAAAAATAAAATAACATAAAATAACATAAAATAAATCTTACAAAGGAGAAAAGTCAAGAGAATCATTATCACCGAGGTTGAGGGGGGGAACAGCACCATACTGGGACTCGAATTTTTCATTCATTGAGCCAGCACCTAGGCACTGAGCACCAGGGACTGTATCACATGTTGGGTTATGACTGTGGACAGGACAAGACGGGACAGGATGAAATCACCCTCCCATGGCCTTACAGCTGAGTGCAAAAGACAGGTAGGAAAACAAACACAGGAACACGATCATTTCAGATGGTAGTGAGTTCCATGAACAAGATAAAATCAGGTAATTCAATGACTAATGTGGACGTGTTTATGTGTTTATATACACGCACTCATACATAAATATATACACACATGTGATACACATAAATATATGTATGTGCTATAGAAAGCGATGTACACATGTAGGAACAAGTCTGTAGAGACAGAGGCATGAAGCAGGCCAGAAGGTTAACAGCACTGTTTGTTTCTGGGTGACAAGACGATGGTACATTTTTCTTTCTTTGGAGAATGCTTCTGGCTACATTTCCTAGTCTGTACTGCATGGCCGAGTGTGAAACACCTATGGAATTACTAAATACACTTTTGTAAGTCAATATTTTAAAATGAACGTGTTACATTTGTAATTAGGAAAAAATCCAATAAATAATATACTTTTATGAAAGAGGAATGTGTTTATAAGCAAAAGCCTGAGAAAGTCTGTTAGCAAGACACTTGTTACAAACTAAGGTTTCCTGCTAGGTCATCTATGAATGGTCAGTATTCCATACTTTCATTTATTTATTTAGAGACAGGGCCTTGCCCTGCTACCCAGGCTGGAGTGCAGTGGTATGATCTCAGCTCACTGCAGCCTCTGCCTCCTGGACTTAAGCCATCCTCCCGCCTCAGCCTTCCGAGTAGCTGGGAACCACAGGCGCGTGTGTACCACCACGCCTGGCTAATTTTGTTTAATTTTTTTTGTAGCGACAGGGTCTCCCTATATTGCCCAGGCTGGTCTTGAACTCCTGGGCCCAAGCAATCCGCCTGCCTTGGCCTCACACAGTGCTGGGATCACAGATGTGAGCCACCACACCCAGCCTATCAATACTTTCAATCCAACTGTCTTTCTTTTCCCCTCTCCTCCCCTACTCCCTCCATTCCTTCTTTCTTGCCTCCCTACCTTCTTTCTTCCCTCCTTCCCTCCCTCCTTCCCTTCCTCCCTCATTTCTTCCTTCTCTCCTTCCTTCATCTCACCCCTCCATCCGTCCTTCCATCTATCCATCCACTGGAGAGTGACTATAAGGGTTCATGAAGAGAGGAGTGCTGGGTGCTTTGAGTCCAGTGACCACCGTGGCCACCTGCTGTAACCATCTCCATGCAACCCAGCTCCTGCACCTACCTCCTTGGCATGGGTGCCAGTGGCTTCTGGCTCCCAGGCTCGTCTCTGCTTGAACTTGAACTCCTTCTAGTGGGTTGAGAGACACTGACTGTGTGCTTGGCTCTGTGCTAGGCACTAGCCCCCACAGTCCTCATTATATTCTTACAATGGCTACACGTGGGAGATGTTCCTGTCTCTCTTTTACAGACAAAGAAACAGAAGCCTGGAGTGGTGAGATGACCCACTCAAGACCACACAATCTGTGCGCCATGATGCTGGCATGAGACCCAGCTCTGTCTGACTCGGAGCCGGCGTCCAGCCTCTGCACCAAGGCTTGACTGACAAGCATCCAACATAATTTAGTAAAACACCCACTCAAACACGATTACAGAATTGACTGTCGGGAAAGAGCTGGTTGTTTTAATTACTGGCCTGACAATTGCTAAAATGCCAGGAAACATCCTTGAAAACATTTGTAAATTTAATGGCAAGGCAAACCTTTTCTCTTTGGCCAGAAGGCTGACTTGGAAAATCTTGGGTCTGATCGATAATAACTAAATAAGGCAAACACATTTCAGAGCATATAAAAATAACTCGTCATCGATATTCTGTAGCCTTGATTTATTAATCATCTTGTGTGTAGCATTTGTGAGACAAGAGGCCCTGCCGTCCTCCTCCTCCACGATCATTGATGATCTCAGTTCTCTTAAGGGGTTTTGTGCTGAGGCTCCAGAGTGAACACGGTTTGATCGTGTTTTGTTTTCCTGTCTGAGGACATTTTGCAGACAATGCTAAAAAGCCTGTTTGCTTGGGCAGAGTGCAGCAGAGGCTAATTCTCTGGAGTGACGGTGTTTTGGAAGATTGTCTTTTATCAGGACGGTTGCATTAACCATGTACGGTTGGACATGTGAACAATTTGTTCATTTATCTGCCCCCTAATTGAACGGTGGAAGGCAAGGGAATGTATCTCGGTAGCTTTGTGTTAGGCCTTTTCAACAGCGGTGCTGGCAGCCTCCTGGGTGAAGATGACAGCTTTTGGAAATAACTGTGGAATCTCCTAAGACTTTCTCTTCAAATATTTGTGATGAGAAGCCAAGATCGTATTGTGGCTGCTGGTCAGATTGGTTAAAATCTTGCATCAGCTTCAACTAGAAGCCATTCTTAATATTTCCTTATCATTCCCTTATCGTTCCCACGAAGCAGATGTCTGAAGCCAAAAAATGAGCCAAGATCTGCATTGAATGGCCAAGGTCATGGTTATCCCTTTAGGGACCATTTGTATTCCGTGGTCATAGACTCCAATAAGGACAGAGCTGAAAGGCCCGTGAATGTAAGCTCCTCAGTGTTGGGTGGCGAAGCTACTCTTCTGTGTGGAGAAGCCCCAGTCAGGGTCTGCAGGTGATAGCAGCTTCAATCACGGTCGGCATGAATGAAGAACTTCTGCATTGCATAGAGTATACAGCAATACTGGTAACAAACAGTTGTGCATAGCATTTATTGAGCACTTCTGTATGCCAGGCACTAGACAAAATGCTTTCTTCATATTTTCAACCACCCTCTGATGAAGTAGTTGTTATTATTATCCTTGTTGAATGGCCCCAAGCAAGTGAGTCCCAGAGAGGGCAGTCACCACCCAGTGGCTTAGGGGTTGGTGGGGTAGAGCCCTGATCGCTGCTGCAGAGGTGGATATGGGATGCACACTGCTCTTCCTCCACTCTTGATTTCAGCCTCCAGTGAACCTGCATGAACCAGTGCTGGGGGTGGAGCGAGGAATAACTTCGTTGTCTTTGGCCCCATGGAGCACACAGTCTAGTGAACAGGCAAAGACCGACAAAGCGCGTAAGCGGCAGCCGTGCACCCCAGCAAGAGCTCCGTCACTGAATAAGAGGGGGAATGGGGTAAGACCATAGAGACAGCTAGGTGGGCCAGGTGACCCATCCAGCAGGAAGGGAACGAGGAGGCCGTGGGATGGGGAGGAGGAGACGGCCGCAGTAGATGTGAAAAGGTGGAAGGAGCAGAACTGGATGCCACGGGCGGAGCAACAGGGACTTTGGAAGGCCCCCGGCTCCTACTTTGGGCACTGGGGGAAAAACAGTGAACCGAAGACACCTGGTACCTTCCTCGTGGCTGAGAAGAGACTGAGAAGGAGTGGCCGGAGAGGCAAGAGAGGACCAGAGAGCAAAGTGCTGCAGAAGTCATGGGCCAGCCACCGAGAGCTCAAGCATGGCGAGCTTTCAAAACCCCACCGATCGACAAAGATGGGGTACTGGTGTCTCAGAGTGCGACTGATTGTTGATGGTGGGAAATAGATGTCCCCAGGCACCAGTAATCACGAATGGCAGGAATACTGGTGTCTCCCGAAGGTACCACTGATTGTCAAAGGTGGGGCATCAGTTTCTCTGAGTGTCACTGATTGTAAAAGGCAGGGCATCGGTGTGTCTGAGGACTACTGATTGTCAGCGATGGGATATTGGTGTCCCCGGGCACCACTGGCTGCCAGTCGGGGGGTAACGGTCCCTAGGAAGGGATGGGGTGGGAGGTAGTGCCATCTTCTGTCCTTCATCTGCCCTCTAACCATCTGCCATCGGTCATCAGTCAGTCCTAGCGTTTCCACTCCTGAGTGGCAGGGAGTGGCTCCGGGGTCTGGGCAGGGTGGACCTCAGAGCAGAGGCATCATGAGCAGTGGGTGAACTGAACAAAGGCACAGCGGGAAAAATGAGTGTCTGTTTTGTCAAGTTATTCTCCTCCTTCCTACCACAGATGAAGGATGATTTAATTAAGGTTCTCAGGGAAAGAGCTCTGGAGCGGGAGATTTCCCAGGGGTTCTGTACAATCTCGTGGAGGCCAATGTGACCCGAAGCTCTGGTTTCCTGTGAGAAGCATCAGCACTGGTTCTTCCAGATCTGGAAGAATGGATATCCATCCTGCATGAAGCCCCCTGGGACCCCATGCCAGAGCACTCACGACAGAGCCCGGCCAGGCCCCCTCCCACAGGCAAAGAGCAAGGTAGGCAGGGAAGGCAGGGCACTGCAGTCCAGCCCCTGCCTGGGACTCCAGACACGGTGACACCTGGAAGCAGGAGGCAGCAGCAGAGGGGTGGGCAGGACCAGCACACCTTATGATGCTGGACTCACTGCAGTTGTGCCCCGGCCTCTCTGCTTGGATACCTCCAGTGGCAAGAGGCTCCCTACCTCACTGCCTGTGCAAGTGTTTTCTTTATAGCAAGCTCAACCCTGCAAGGCACAGAATAAAAGGCTTCAGAGCCCTGCAAATCTACAATGAATTCTTGCCATGCACATACAGTGGCGAGACCGCGAGTCCATTCTGTAGTCTCTGGGGGCCTCGATCCTGCCCCTTTTGAAGTGGGTCACCCTCCTCCTTCTTGCTCCCTGTCTTCCTTCCACCCGCGCTACAGGTTGGAGGAGGGGCTGGGTGAGGGGAGGAGGAGGCGCCTCAGGCCTGCCGAAGAGCGCAGGGATTCTGGCTTTTCTGCAGCTGATCTGTGGCAACTCCCCCAGGGGCCATGCTCTGGGGCAGGACGTGGGTATTTCCAGACCTTACTGAGGCCAGCATGTCAGTAAAATCACACACCCGGATATCAGTCCTGATAGTGCTGATTAATAACTCATAGTGCTGTTGTGACAAGCAGATAGAGCTCACCAAGCCAGGCAGTGACCATCACAACCACCATAGCTGGGCAGCAGCACCAGCAGGCTCTCGCCAGGCCAGACACCGCCCCAGAGGCCAGGCTGCTGCCAGCCCCGCTTTTCAGAGAGGTGAGCATCTCACCCAGAGGTCGCCTGGCTCAGACAGAGCCGAGCTGGTGACAGGGAAGCTCAGTGGACAGTGTGCCACACCTCGGCAGCCTGTCTTTGATTAGATTTATTGATTGGGTTTCTGTGTAGGATTTTGTTCAGCAAAAGTGTTTTCATGTTTTAAAAAAATATTTCACCACCTCTGATTTCATCTGATCACTACCACCCCCAATATACACACACATAGACACACACAGATAGACACACAAACACACACACAAACACACACAAAGACACACACAGACACATAGACACAGACACACAAACACACATAAACACACACAAACACACACACAGACACACACACACATAAACACACAGACACACAAACACTCATAAAGACACACATAAACACACACAGACATACAGACACACACATAGACACTCACACACACACACAGACACACACTCATAGACACACACAAACACACAGACACACACAGACACACAAACACTCACAGACACACACATAGACACACACATAAACACGGACACACACATAGACACACAAAAATAACATTCACACATAGACACACACATAAACACTCAAACATAGACACACACATAGACACACACATTTGCTGATGCAGGGAGGGATGTGAGATGCCGAGAGGGAGTGGGAGAGGAAGGCTTCGGAACCCAGGAAAGACCCCCGTGCCCCTACTTCCCACACGCCACCCCGGGCGGGGCTCAGGGCTGGGCAGGCTGCCACATCTCCACTGGGCCTGGTCACACTGCCCAGGATGGACATGACCTACCCCCAGCAGGGGAGGTGCCTGAGGTCAAGAGGTCCTGGGAGGCCCCTCCTTGTGGTCAGCAGCTGTGGGTCTCAGAGCCGGCTGGGATCCCATGGCCGGCGACCCCCAGTGCCTGCCAGCCACTGCCTCCCTGGGCCTCTTAGTGGTGGGTTAACCGGGGGTCACAGCAGGAGAGGGGCACTTGGGGGGCACTCGGGGGCCTGGAATACTCAGGGCTGACCTCGTGGCCGAGGAGCAGGAGAAGAGGAGACCGATCTGCCCTCCTGCCCAGGTCGGAGACAATGCCGTGAGTGCAGGGGAGACCCCCTACCTGAGACCCTCAGTGCCTTCACCACTAGCCCTGGCCTCAGCTTCGGCTTCAGTTTCTAGTCTGAAAGAAGAAGGCAGAGAACTCCTGCTCCACAGCCTTCCAGGCCAACGTATGGGGAGTTGCACAAACCCAGCTTTGTCGAGGGCATGGAGTGTGTGTACCCAACACCCACCGCCTCCATAGTGACAAGTGCCTGGAGCCTGGCATTGTGGCTGCCGCACATCCTGCTACTGTTTTTGTTGGTTGCCCACAACTCAGCTTCCCGCTTCCCCAGGAATCTGCTTCGGTTGACAGGAGCCCCTCGCCTGGGAAGTTGCACCCTCCCCCAGGCAGTCCACAGATGGACAGATGCCCGAAGCATGTGGGGGTGAAGGGCCAGGGCTGTATCCCCAGGATCTGGTACACAGCAGGGTGGGACTCTACAGAATGGGCTGCAGGCAGGAGCGGGATGTCTGGTGAAAGCCGGGACCCTAAAAAGCTGAGAGATTGCCGAACACTCACAGCCACACATGGGCCACATCCACGTAACACAGCAAGATGCCTTGTTCCCAAGAAGCCCAACTGTGCGTCTCCTATTTTTAGACCAAAGAAAACAATGCATGGTGATATTGTGGGAGGGATGGCTGATTACGGAAACCTGTAAGAATCCCGTATCATTCTGCTCCAACAAGATTGCAATCTGCAGAAGAGGCGCTGGGGGTACGCAGGAGAAACGCCCAGTGGTCCCCAGCCCAGCAGATGAAGGAGGAAGAGGAGGAAGAAGAGAAGGAAGAGGAAAGAGGAGGAAGAAGAAGGAGGAGGAGGAGGAGAAAAAAGAGGCGTAACTAGATGCAGCTGTTTCCAGAGTGAGAGAGACCAGGTGCCTGGGGACGGGGCAGGGGCAGGGGCTGACGAATCTGTGCCGAGACCCTCTTTATTTCTCATGGCAACATCCTGGCGTTTCGCGTCACACACACATGAACACGTGCATAGACGTGCACATGCGTGTGCTCCTAAAGGCCGTCCCTTCCCACTCGGGCACTATGCCATGTGAATACCAGCCTGATACCTGTGTGTTGGGCTCACGGCAGAGCCTCCGGGCCTCCTTGAGAGAGAAGGCAGGGAGACCCACGGAAGGCTCTTGTCCTAAGGACTTGGGAGAGGGAGGGCACATCAAGTCCAACCTCTGTCGGGACACTAGCACCCAAGGAGGCAGGGCCGCTTCTCCAGGGACCGCAGTCATTGGGCACCAAGCTGGAGCCCCTGCCTGCCTAATGCCAATTCCAGGGCAGAATACCCTGCACATCTGGAAACTGTCCCTCACGTCCCTAAGTGTGGACGGAAGAGGTGGCCAGGGTGGAGTGGGCAGGGTAGAATGAGGTTTTACTGGCCAGAAGCTTCCGGGCTATTTTAAGGGAAATGTGTGGGGAGGCCACGCTCCCAGACTTCCAGAAGGACACACCAGCCCTCTGCTCCCTGGACTTACTGGATAAGCTTCCCAATAAAAATGCTCGCAGATGCCTTGCCCTAATGGAGGGAAACAATGTCGGATTTTCCCAGACTGGCCAGATGAATCCCTTACGCCTGGCCGTCATTAGCTGCCACTGGCTTAAGGGTAGCTACTAAGTACTAGGCAGCCTCTATTAGCCAGGTGCTGAGTGGCACACGCATCTTGTCTCATGAACCCTCGCAGCTGACCCTCGAGAGGGGTGATAGCTTCCTGGAGCTCTGAGAGGCTCACCAACTTGCCCAGAGACACACAGCACAGGCGCAGGACCTGGGTGCACATCACAGATTGTGTATCTGACACCTGTACTTTTCAGAGAAAATCATCTACTCTCACGTTTGCTGGTTAGAAATTTCAGGTGCTTCTGAGGACCTGTGGGTGCCAGCAGTCTCCCCGGCACTGTGCACACAGGCATGGATGGCACAGGTGAGCTTCCTGCCCCCCCCGAGGCTTCCAGGACAGTGGTGTGTGTGTGTGTGTGTGTGTGTGCACGTGCGCGTGGCTCAAACAATAAGAAAAAGCAATAATATACTCTCAAGTAGTGAAAAAAAATCACTGCAAATATAAAGCAAGGTAATAAGATGCAAGTCCTAGGATGGGGTGGGGGTTGTGACTTGGGAAAGGAGGGTAAGGAAAAAGTTCCTGAGGCAGAAAAGCCTCCTAGGCACAGGGGAGGGCATGTGCTAGGGAGAGTGGCAGCACGCACAAAGGTCCTGAGGCACCAAACTTGGCATTTGGAGAAACCACAGGAGTCCCGAAGCTGGAAGCACGAAGGGGCGAGCGGAACGTGCTGGGGGTGGAGAGGCACGCAGGGTGCGGGCCTGGGAGACCCACGAGGAGTCTGATTGCAATGTGGGATGGGGAACGATCGGGGGCCTTGAGCAGAGGAGATGCGACCTGATTTCCCTGGTGAATGCCCCTCCAGGTGCAGCGTGGAGGGCAGACAGAGGGGCTGGGGTCCTGGAAAAAGCCCTGGAAGATGGGCATGGCTTGGGTCCTGGGCTGAAATGTGGACAAAGGTCTTGTGGTTTGGAGAACTCACTTTGCAGCACAGAACTCACTGGTGTATCTGAGGTGGGGTGAGGGGATAGAGGGGGAATGGATGACCCCTGAGCTTTTAGTGTGAGGGGGGATGGGACCACTTCCTGAGAGGAGCCTGTGGAGGAGGCTTCTGTGAAGCAGGTGGAAGAGTTCCGATGGCAACGTGATGAATCAGGGATGACTGTCCACCCTCTGAGGGGGGTGTCATGGGGCAGCAGGAGATCTGAGTTTGGACTTGGATTGAGGCATCAGGGCTGGGGAGTGGTGGGGGTGCAGACGTAATATCTGAAGCCATGACATTGGGTAGGAAAATGGAAGAAGAGGGAAAAACCGAGGGATGGGCAAGCATCCCACTCCTGACCGCAAATCCGAGAGAAAGCCCCAGCTGGAAGGTGAGGCAGAGCTGGGGCGGCACCGGTAGGCGGCTCAGAGGAAGCACACTTCTCCCCGCTTATCCTGCTTTCTCAGATGAGGAAACTGAGCTCCAAAGACACCAAGGCTCGTCCCTAGAAACACGGCCCATGAGGGGCAAGTCAGATTCTGAGCTTCAGGATTTTGAACTTGAACTAAAAGTTGCTGGGAATGTCTGACCCTTCTTCCACATGGCCAACTCCTATACACCCTCCAAAGGCCAACTCAAATGTCTCCTCCTCTATGAAGCACTCCTTGCTCCATGCTTGTGCCCCACCATGGTTCCATGGCAGTTTCTACACACCTCCACTCAGAACTTATTCTATGTCAGGATAGTAGTTTCAGAGTCTCACTGGGCTGTCAGCTCCTTGATGTCAGAGAGCAGATTCTATGCACACCCCACACCCCTGCTTGCCCAGAAACTAGGCATATGAGGAGCTCTATAAAGCCCTTCTGGATGGATGGAAGGAAAGAGTGTATGCATGCATGGGTGGGTGGGTGGGTGGATGGGTAGGTGCATATATTGATGGACAACCAATGGAGAGATGAATACCATATAGATCAATGGCACATGGATAGGTGGGTGGATGGATAATTGGGTAAATGGGTGTGTGTATAGATAGATGGATGGATGGGTGAGTAGGTGGATGGATAGATGAGATAACCAATGGATAGATAAATATATAGATCAATGGCACTTGGATAGATGGATAGTGGATGGCGGGTGGATGGATAGAAGACTACAGGATTTGTAGTCAAAATATTCAGAATTCTGCCCTGGACACAATTTGAACTAGCTGCTGGACCAGGCACCACGAGGTCCATGTTGCTGAGCCCTGGGCTCCTCACCTTTGATGTGGAGAGAAGGGTGACCAATCGTCCACCTGCTGGAGCCCTGCAAAGCTCAAAAGGGCCAAGAGAGGGCTCAGGGGCCTTGCGAGGCTGTGTAAATGTCAGGCAGCCCCAGGGAGCCTGGAGCAATCTGCACCATCGCAGAGTTCTCTGCCAGAAATCACCTCCAAATGTCCATTGAGGGAACATAATTTCCACATGGCTGGTTTTAAAACCAAGTGATTAAATGGTTTTATAGTCAGTTTTTAAAACAAGCTCTTTAAGTTATGAGTATAAAGCATGTCCCTGTAATAGCCAAGTTGTTCTGTTTTGTGATTTCTATTGCAATGTATTTTTATAATTAGGCAGAAAAAACATCCATTCAGGACTGAGGCCACTTTATTGCACTCACTTTTGGGCTTGGTGTGACCCAACCAACCCACAGAGATCGGGGCTCCTTAGGGTCTGTCTGTCTGGGTCCTTGCGGGAGGAGATCATCTTGAGGGAGGCGGGTGTCTGACAAGGACACATGATGACCCCACTTGGATGAAGGATAGCTCAGGGGCTAGAGGATGGATGAATGAATGGTAGATGGGTGGATGGATGGATTGTGGATGAGTGGATGGTGAATGGGTAGATAGGTGGATGGTGGATGGGTGAATGGATAGATGATGGATGGAGGGAGGGATGTGTGTATATGTATATGTGAGTGGGTTGGCTGGGGGCACTCAGAGGAGGCACCTTTTTCAGCCAGGAGTGGGAGGATGAAAGAAGCCTCCAGATAAAGGTAATTGTTCGGCTAGGTGTGAGATGTGGGGCTCAGGGAGATGATTCCAGCTATATTGGCTTTGGGGCTACGTGCCAGGCTCCATCCCTTATTGAAAACCTGTTCCTACAGGCTAGAGTCCAGCTGAAGCTAGGGATGCCAGAAAATATAGGACACCCAGTTACATTTGAATTTCCAATAAAGAAGTAACTTTTTTTAGTAATAAGTATGCCCCAAACATCACATAATTTTAGTATACGTATGCAATATTTGTGATATACTAAAATAACTGGATGATATAGGAAATTCAAATTTAACTGTGTGCCCTTTAAAAAGTTCTTTGTTTAAGCTGGCAGCCCTATGAGGGAATGGAGCCACTGAAGTGGGTTTGGAGGCTGTTGGTCACCCCTGGTCAGCCGTGAGGCCAGCAGAGGCTGCTTGTGTCTACTGTAAGTGATGAGCACCGTGAAGAGGGAAGCTCAGGTCTGCGGGAGCACAGAGGAGCCACCTAGTCCCCAGGGATCTGTAGTTTCCTGGAAGTATCACTAGAAGGATGAAGAATAGTTTGGGAAATCTACTGTGGGAGGAAGTTATTTCAGGTGACAGAAAAGCAAGGGCAGGCACAGGAACACCTGATGTCGCAAGAGTGGAGGTGGAGGTGGTGGGACTGGGGAGGGGGCAGTCCCTCTTAGATCCCTCTTAGATCACCCCAGGGTGCAACAGTGCTGCTGCTCTCCTGGTCAAAGACTTTACTTACATTTTAAAAGGCACCTCTCCCTCCCTGGCACATGCCTGGAGAATAGTTAACCCCCTTATACCAGGAAAAAGATGTTCCTTTCTCCAGGCCAAGGTAGTTCACTCCATAGCCCCATTTGTCCTCAGCTAATTGCCCCTGTGCAGTGCACAATTTGCCCAATGCCCTGACTTCAAGCTTAAATTCCAGATAGGGTCATTGTCTCTCTTGCTCACTGCTATATCTCCAGAACCTACAGCAGTGCCAGGTAAATCTCTGATAAATCGGTATGGAGTGAAGGAAGGCAGATGGATGAATGAATGAATGGATGGATGGCAGATGAATAGATGGATGGACAATGGATGAGTAGATGAATGGATGGATGGATGGGTAGACGGAGAGATGGTGGATGGGTGAATAGGTGGATGGATGAGTAAATGGATGGATGAATGGATAAGCAGATGAACAGATGGGTGGAGCACTGGCTCGAGAGCTAGTCCCTGGATTATGGGTGAATGGATGGTGAATGGGTGGATAGGTGGATAAATAGGTGGATGGATGAATGGATTGATGGGTGGATGGTGGATGGGTGGATGGGTAGAGGGATGGATGGGATGGATGGACAGTGGATAAGAGGATGGATGAATGGATGGTGATGGGTGGGTGGATGAATGGATGGTGGCTGGTGGATAGGTGGATGGATAAATGGATTATGGGTGAATGATGGTGAATGGGTGTATGATTGATGAATAGGTAGATGGATAGATGGATTGATGGGTGGGTGGTGGATGGGTGGATAATGAATGAATGAATGGATGTTTGATGAGTGGGTAGATGGATGGATGGATAGTGAATGAATGGATGGTGAATGGGTATATGGGTAGATGGCGGATGAGTGAATGGATAGGTGGATGGATAAATGGATGGAAAGGTGGATTGGTGGACGCGTGGACGCATGGTAGATGGGTGGATGGATGAACTGCAAGTGTAAGGATGGCAGTGCTTAGGCTAGCCATCCAGGGCCTCACACCTGGGCATTGAGTAGCAGCTTACACTAGGAAATCAATGAGAGAGTGTGGAATCGGTTGTCCAGTGCGGGAGATATCTCCACAAGCAGTGTCTCTGTGGGTCATTCTTGGTGAGCCATGTGAGGTGCATGTGCACTTTCTCCGAGGCTAACTTTGGAGTTATCCTCACACGGGGCCCAGAGTGCTCCTTAGTTGCTAGACATGCCTTATTACACCCCAATGAGTGGGGACTTATTGCTTCTGGGTGGAGGGTGGCCCAGGCCTACCCTGCTGCCCTTGACATTCTCAGCTGGGTCCCTGCAGTGCTGGCAGCTTCCTGGCACCTGAGCTACCAGGGGCTGCAAGGGACAGTGCTTAGGGAACCACTGGGCCACGCAGAGCCCCGCTGAACAGACAGCACCTGCGACTCTTCCTCAATCTCTCTCATCCTTTCTGTCTCATTTGTTGGTTTATTGGGCCTCTTTACATTTTTTTCTGCAGATGTAGAGTATCAACAAATGTATTTTATTTCTCAGTGGGAACCAGGAAGACCTATTTTGAGGCAGCAGATCCAGGCTAGGATGCCCCGATGCTTGTTCAGCCCTTCACCAAACGCTCCCTCTGCCTGGAAGGCTGACACCCACTTCAGGGGACAGATGTCTGTGAGCTCTGCAGGACTACAGGCCTGGGACCTCAAGTTCCTGGTAGGCAGAGCCTGTGGCTCCTCCCCGCAGAAAGAGGTGGAGAGAGAGGGGCTTGCAGTCAGTCGGGGCGAGCACTGGCCCGAGAGCCAGTCCCTGCTGTCGGCCTCGGCCCTCGCCCGGCTCAAAGAATGGCGTCTCCTCCCCCAACCCTTCTTCTTGTTCCCCTCCCATCTCCTCCCGCTCCCTGTCCCCTCCAAAGCTAAGCAGTCACTTTTCAGGTGCCTGCTGTGGGCCTGGCTTTGTACCAAGCCTAATGTTCATTCTCTCCCACCTCCTAGAAGCTCCTGTAGGGTGGGATTATACAGCATAATGGAGCGTGCATGGATTGGAATTCTCTGCGGCAACATGAACAGTTGTTATTGACATCGATCCCTTCCAGCAGACCGGGCCCCGGAAGGAAGGCTGAGGCAGGTGGCTAGAGCTCCTGCAGGAGCCGAGCACACCCAGCTGAGTCACCGCGTGGGGCCCAGGGGAGTAGGGCAGGCTGGGGTCTTAGTGGGTTCAAGTGGAGGCTCCTGGTGGGTTGGGGACTGGTTCCCTCAGCCCAAGCCCGGCCACACCCCATGTAGTGTTACCGGTGACTCAGGCAGAGGCCTGTCCTTGAGGAGATGGAGATGAACCCAGACCCCTGACCCCCATCATGGCCAGAAGGACCGAGGGAGCAGGCAGCCGGAGGGCACAGCAGGGTGCCTGGGATGTGGTGGAGGCGTGTATCCTAGCCCTGCTGGGAGAGTTGTCCCACGCTGTCTCCATGCCCTTCTCCTTCCTCTCAGACCCAAGTCACCTTCCTTTCACCCCTGTGGCCTCCATAAAGCCATTTTGGATTCCTGTTGTGTCCTGTCTGGGTGATCTCATTGTTTTCAGGATGAAACTCCCATATCCTGGCTGGTGATGCTCAATTTTACCTCCCCAGCCTTCTGAGCTCCAGAACTTGGCCTGTCAGCCTCCAGCACCTCCACCCATGCCCCATGACTCCACCCACAGCCCCTGCAAAGCTACATGTGTCACCTTCCGCTGTCCTCTTCTGTCCCACACCACATTCCCCATCACATCAGATGAAAGCAGAACCCAGGGCAGAGCCCAGAGCTGGGCATGGGGCCAACCCTTCCTCAGCACCTCACTGGCCTCACTGGCCTCTCAGCACGGATCCACGGAGCCTGAGGCCAGGGCTCGGCAAGCCTGTCTGGAGAGGACCAGCTTTGCAGGCTGTGTGGCCTCTGTCCTAACAGCACAAACGCAGCCCCTTACAATGTGTAAGCAAGTACACGAGTCTGGGTGCCAGCAAGAGGCATTCACGGGCACTGAAACTGAATTCCATGTCATTTTCATGTGCCATGGAGGGTTCCTATTCTTCTCATTTTTTCAACCATTGAATTTTTTTCCCAACCATTTAAAAACCTAACAACCAGTTTTACCTGCAGCTATGTGGAAACAAACCCTGACATACTGGATGGTGGACAAAGCCATGAGCGCCCCCGCTTCTTGAGGCTCACCTTCTAGGGGGCCCTGAAGGCTGACGCCTTGGGTGATGTTTCAGATCCACATGAAGACACGAACAATGGATGACAAACCAGAGACCTGCTCCCAACAGCTCCCGGGCTGGGCACCGTGCTGGGCAGTCTCAGGGTGCTGGCCGGCTGGTTTCCCTTGGGGCTGAGGGGGCGGAAGGAATCTGTGTGCAGGTAGGTCCCATGACTGTCCAACTGCACCCAGCCCCACTCATCTCAGCCAGGACTTGAGCCCGGTCTCCCTGGCTTCATGATCTACACTCCTTGGATTTTGCTAACTTCCAAGCTACAGCTTCATCCAACACCCAAAAGAAGGCCAGGAAGCCCCAGCTTCACCTGCAAGGTGCTGAGGTCATGGTTTCTGCCTTTACCAGCTAAAGTCCTTCGGAAAGAGCTGTCACTCACTCCACGTGGGCTTTTGTTTTTCACAGCCTCAGTAACTGCAGTGGGCACCAATGTAGACGTGTGGGTGCTGGGCTGCATGGCGGCTGCAGGCCATCCTGCTTAGTTCTGTGGTGCCAGATGGGCAGGGCCACCCTCCTTTCTCAGTGTCTGTGTGTCTGCACACGTGCGGGAGTGGGCTGATGCCTGGAGATGTTGATGAATGGCCAGTAACTAAATGACTGAATCTGAAAGTCCCTGGCACCAAGACCTGCCCATCACGGGGAGCCCCTGCTTGGAAATCCTCCCTGCCTTCCCCTTCCCCATCCCCGTCCACGGGATCGGGGCTGCTCTTCCACCCACCCTGGCTCCCAGGACTTTGCCAATCATAGTGCTGACTGCACTGGACTATCCTCTACTCACCTGTTGGCCCCTTTGTTAGATCAATTGCTCCTGACCCTTTTGGTTCTAAACCCCTTAAGAATCTGATGGAATCAACAGATTTGCTGCCTAGAAAAACCGAGCACGGAATGTGCCCCCTCCACACCACTGTGCCTGCATTTTTAAGGTACTTAAGGACCCCCCCAGCCCCACCCCAGGTGGAAAGACCTCAGCTATGGCCTGGCTGTTTCTTGAGACAAGGGCAGGTCTGCTCATCTGCATCCCCGGCCCGGTGTTGGCTCTGCCAACGTGCCATGCAATGAACCCAGGGGGCCTCGTGCAGAGCTCCGCTGGAGTGACGGTGGAGGTGTGCACAGACAGGGGTGGGCTGGGGGCCCTGGTGGAGGACAGGGTCCCACGGAGATGAGGACGCACCAGTCCTCTGGAGCTCAGCCCACATCCTCGTCCCTCACTAGTGTCCTCATTTAACTGGCAACTTGGCACCAGCATCTCGCGTGTGGGGAGGGCACATGTGGCAGGGAGGGGTGGGCGTGACTCCCACAAAGTCCCTCTCCAACAATTTCCCATTCCAACCGCGGCTAATTGCATCTTCTGAACACATTTGCCGTTCAGTAATTTCAGAGCTGGTAAGATTTCCCCCCAATTCCCTGGCACTGTGAACTTTACTCAGCACGTCCTGCAGTAATTAGTCTGGGGGCCCCAAGGAGACGGTCCGGGGAGAGGGTGTTAGTGAGCTAATCATCAACCTCACGATTGAAAACTGGCCTGTGGATGATTACTGTCAGACATTCACTGGCGCTGTCCACCCTGAGCACAACTGCCAAGGAATGAAGGAAAATAGGGTGCCCGGCTGCATTCGCTAAAAATAAAATGCAAAGTGCAGGGCAGATGGCATTGGAGTTTGGGGTTAGGCAGACTCCATGCGCTGAGCAATGGGGCTGACCAGTGATACACAAGAGACAAGTCACCATGAGAGTGTGCAGCGGAGACCCTTGTTATCCCAAGGCCCATCCTGAGGTCCCAGGTCATGGGGGCGTTGGGGGTGGGTGGCTTGAACAGTTCCTGAGCCGCTCTCTGGAGCTCACGTCCACCTTCCCTGTCACACTGGCCCTGGGACCCTTCCATTCTGGTCATTTATGTGCCAGGCCCTGGGCCAAGGACACAGAGCAGGACGTGTCCCCTGCCTTCTGCTAGGCCCACAGTCTGGAGGGCTCTCACATGGCAGGGAGAGGACTGACCAAGGAGAAACGGCAGGGGTTGGGCGGGGGAGGGCACAGAGGAGGGTCTGAGTTGGCAGCGAGTCCGGGAAGGCTTCCTGAGGAGGTGACGCCTGGGCTGCATTTTAAAGAGCAGACCTTCCCAGGGAAGGTGGAGGAGGCAGAGGGCCTGACCGGGGTGACGGGCACATGAGAGACGCAGGGCATTGCAGGGCTCTTCTCCAGGAGGCCTTGGACCAACCCAGTCTCCTCCCTTTCTCCCTTGTGGCTTCCAGGCAGAACCGTGGAATGTGCTAGGAAGGCAGCACCCTGAGATGAGGGGGGACTGTCCCAGGCCCGCCCTAGAAACACACCGTCCCTCAATGCTTTTGCTCAGTGAATCACATTGTCCCCGGGGCATAAAACCAGGGTCGGGCTGCTTCTCGGGGTCTCTTGTCCACAGTGCACATGGCGCATGTGCAGTTAGACTTGGGTAGCTTTTCTGGGCCTCGGGGGTTTGGCTCCTATGAATCCTCACCTTCTGTTGTCCCTCGCTGCCCACCTGCAAGTACCAAACCCGCTCGTGAGACCCACTGCATGTGAGTGTGTCCTGTCACCTGGACTCAGGCAGGATGGTAACCAGTGCACAGTGAGCCACCTCCACGCCTCCGCAGGCACACGGGCAGGTCTGCAGGGCTGGAGAGAGGACCCTGCTCCCCGGCTTTGAGGCTTCGCGGTATAATTACCACCATTGACAAAATTATAAATGTGGGATCCACACCAGATTACTGCCTTTTATTTTTCCAAGGGAGATTAGTAAAATTAAAGAATCAGAACCTTCAACCACCAATTCATAAAGAAAGGATGCTTTAATTATCTCAAAGGAGGAAGGTCCTACGCTCAGAAGAAAGGACAGATTTTTCCAGGGAAAGGCCAATGACAGCCCTCAAATGCACCAGTTTCCACCCAGCAGCCTCGTTTGGAAGCACAGTGAGGGGGGCCACTACAGTGTGCCCCACAATCAGGAGTGACTGCTACGTTCTGGAGTTCCGAATACACGGAGACCTGGATGTGTGTCACCTGATGCTTTACGAGGGGCCACCACCTTCAGAGACCCAAGGCCGGACAGAGGCCTAAGCCAGCCCCGCTCACCTGTCTCTTGGCTCGCTGACAACAAAACCAGGCTGCACGGCAGAGGCAGTTAAAGGGAGGTGAGAACGAGCCCCTCCTGTGCCCTCAGCCCCTGTGGTCAGCCTGGAGCTGCTCGCTGCTTTGAGGGTTCAGGACAGGGCGCTTGCAGTAGCAGAGAGGAAGAACCACATAGTCGTGGTTCTGGAACCTTCTCCAGATTTGCTGCTCTGGCTGAGCATGGGATGCCTGGTCCCAAAACCACCCCCAGAATGTGTTTGTTTCATGCAAGTTTGAGTGCTGGGCCGGGGCCCACTGTGAGCCACTGTGGAGATGGGGCAAGCCTGGCACACAGAGCCCGGCAAGGGCAGCCTGTGCTCCCCTCCTCTCCCCCCTCCCCCCCCCCCCCCCTCTCCCCCTTTCCTCCCCTCCCCTCCCCCCTCTTCCCTGCTGAGCCATGTTGGAGCCTCAGGCCAAAGGAAACACACACATTCCTATATACACTTATCAAAATATCCATCCAGGCTCTGAACCAAGTAAAAAAGTTAATAAGAGCACAATCAAAACCATGCCCCTCTATACCGCCCGCCCCGCCACACTTGTTCTCAGCCATCCTCAGCCCTTGTCAGCTGCCTGGTGGGACGGGAAGTCTGCGTGGCCCAGGACTGTTCCTGGCACACTGTGAGGCAGGGCCATAAAACAACAGCCTAGCTTTACTTAAAATGTTGATATTTTGTTCATCCTGACTTTTTTGCATTAAATTTGTTTTTTTAAAGTGACTTAAAATAATATTTACCTCAATTACTGTGGTTTTTGGCACCCCCTTCAATTTTGCACCCAAAGTGAGTTCCTTGCTCTCCTCATTTAATCGGGGCCTTGCCTCCTCCTTCCCTATGCAGACACGCAGGGCCCCCTGCTCCTTGACTGCCACATTGATCCACAGGGCAGTGCCTCCAGGTAAGCACGGAGCTATTAGGAAGAGAAACGGTGCTAACAGAAACCTTGGCTGGTTCAGAATTTACTGTATGTAAGGCACTGAAAGATTTTAAACAATGTATTCCTTTCAAAGTTCTGCAAGGCAAGGATTGTTACTCGCCTTGAAAAGGAAAACAAACAAACAAAAAACAACAACAACAACAAAACCAAGTTCAGAGAGGTTAAGTATCAGAGCCCAAGGCCACGCAGCCAGTGAGTAGAGTCTGACCCCACGCCTGTGCCCTTAACCCTTCACCAGCCCCTCATGCAGCCTGAGTGTTAGTGCTTTTAGTGGGACTGCCTGAGACTCCCCGCGACCGCTCAGAACCTCATGTTCACCCCTATCGTCCACTGCAGGCCTGGGCATAGAGGGATTTGGGAAGTGACTTTGGAAAGGATGACTAGTGCTCGGCTGGTGCCTGATGCTGCACTGGTGTGTTCACATATGAGCGGCGTCCTTTGAGTGGAAGCTCCCTGAGGGTAGGACTGTGAAAAATCCTGCCCGGCCCCAGGCAGAATCTGGTACAGATCAGATGCTCAGCAAATGCTGAGCAACAGACAACAGAAGGTGTGCAAACCGAGTTGGTGTGATGTCCCTGCAGCAGGAAGCCTGTGGGCATGACCAGAGGGCAGCCCACAGACGGCACAGAAGCCTGGTGTCAGGCCCTGGGGACTGGGGCTGCCAGTGGGCACCTCCAGGTGCTGGCTGCCTCTGTCCCTATCACTGAGTACCCTGTCCCTGGCTGGCAAGCATCTTGAACACCTCTTCCAGGGAGCCCACGTGGGATGCCCACTTCCCTCACGTTTGTCAGAAAGGATCTGGGCTTCTGCTGAACTGATATTTTTCACTGACAGCTACATGCCAGGTGTTGTCCTGGGAAACAAGGGGCTCAGCAAGTAAGTGACAGAGATGGCCCCTGGTGTGTGGAGCTTGAGTTCTGTGTCAATAAGCCAGGGCACGGTAATGAGCAAGGTAGCTTCAGGTGGTCAAAGGGCCCTGACGATGAAACTGAGTGATGTGGTCCGGAGATCCTGGGGTGTGCGATCCGTCAGCCTTCTCTGAGGAGTGGCGATCGAACCTTATCATTTCAATTTCCTGCCAGCCCCACTGCCGTCTGCTAGGTGGCAGCTCTGCCAGGGAGCATGGCAGGCAGGAAGTGATGAGGGAGGCTGGTGTGTAAATACCCCCACTCCCAGCTCTGGTGGGACAACTGCATGTGCCATACACTGGCTCCCAGGGGTGCCCAGAGGGACTGAGTGCTGAGTATTGGGCACTGTGGAGGCCTCCTTCTCTTCTCGGTGCCACTTCCCACTCCCCTGACACGCCCTGGGAGTCTTCTCCTAAACACGATATTTGTCCGCAAATCCTCATTTCAGGGTCTGCTTCTGCGAGAGCCCAAACCAAAGCACAGGGGAACCGCAACACACTCATGGCCAGCTGGGGACTGTGACTTTGAGGATGCCACCAAGACGCTCTGGGGTGCAGGTTGATGCGGTAGAGACAGCCCTGGGGCTGGGGGCCGAGGAGCACCTATCTCTGCTACTCACTGGCCATGTGATCCTGGGAACGTGACTTTCCTCTTGAACACTGATCCCCTCATCAACAAGCATGGGAGCTATGCTGCTCTGAGATTCCATCTGCTCTGAACTCCTGGGTGGCCCGGGGAAGACAGCCAGGGAGACTTGGCAGGATTCTCAGGACCACCCATGATTGGATGCAGTTGCCTTGGGGAAAAGGCTGCTTCCTTCCATGAGCCCCAATCTTGTCTGTGAGGTGGACAAAATTGTTATTAATTATGACACACAGGGATGTTGTAAGGATGAGATGGGCCATCGCTGTAACAGCAAGCACCCAGGAAAAGCTCAATGACAGGCAGGTGGGGCGGGAGGTCAGAGGCGGCTTATGGAGCGCTTCATGGAGGAAGAGTGGTAGGCGTTGAACCTGGAAGGCGGCGGGGCAGGCTGCAGAACAAAAATTCCCTGACGCACCCTCTCCACCTCCCCAGGAGGATCCACATGCCTTCAGGACAGAGCAAGTCTCCAAAAGTGTCTGCGTGGAGCATCTGTCTGAGATCCAAGTGTTGAAATGCTGGACACATTTTTATTTTCATGATTAAAAGGCCAAGGAGAGACAAATGATAACACAAGAAAGACAGAGAGATCAATTTTGAAGGTGGGAACCTGCAGTTTCATAAGCGTTAAGTCTTGTGGCCAGACCATGAAGTCAATGAAATATTAAAAGTTGATCTCCATCATTTTATGTCGGCAAACAGGTGACAGAAAAATTGACAAGGGCTTTCTGCCTCTGAGCTGAAGGCTGGTAGTGAAACCGTTTCAGAGAAAAAGCTTCATATAAAGTGTAGGACTTATCAGGTAACAAATTCAGAAACAGCTGTTGTCCCCACCCTATTTGTCCAGGAATGAAGTCAAAGGATCCTCAACAGCTCGGGGCCCCGTGACACTGTAAGGCTGGTGAAAAGTAATTATGGGTGCATTATTATAATAATCGCATGCCCACAGGGGCTACCCCTGGGGTCATCCACAGGGGCTCTGCCCTTGCTTCCTGATGGCATCATCACCCACCCTCCTCTCCTCGAAGAAAAGAACTCCCAATACAGCCACACAGAAGGGAGACCACACCATCTAGCCTCCCCTAAAGCTCAGGTGAACATATGCCCAAGAGCACAGGATGACGCAGATCCAAACAGGGCAATTCCAGCCAGAACCCACAGAGGCGGCCCTCGAGGCCACGGGACGCACCTCCCTGTTCCTGAGTAGGTTCAGGAGCTACATATTCTTAGCAGCCTGACATCTGACAGAGAAGCTCTGGAAACTTCTGAGAGGAACAAGTGAATCTTACAGGTCTGGGAGGTGACCGTTTGCAGCAAAAATGAAGGACAAGGAGTCGGAATGAGAAGCCAGGATACTGTGCAACTGTTTCAACAGTGGAATCAAAGTCACTGGAGGCTGACGGACACAGAGATGATCGTTTAATAAGTATTTAAGAATGCAATCCACAGTCAAATGGGTTTGAGTGGATATTCTCCATCGCTAAAACCAACCCTAGCTCTATTCTCCAGCAGGTTGTAAACAGCAAATTGTTATTTACAGAGCCCCTAACTGCAATAACTCTCCTGCAGCTCACCTTCAAAGAGTTGTCAGGTAAGATCTTTCCATCTAAGGCACTGAAACTCAATCTTAAAGAGTAAATTATTATCAAGAAGGGGTGGTTCATGGGAGCAGAAATGTTCAATGCTCCGAATTCAAGAAGTCCCCAACCCCACTCATGCAACCGGCCAGAGCACCTCTCCCTGACGCGGTGTCCCCATGCTCTGGTGGCTCTCCTGTTCCCCCATGTGGCTGCACGTGCATCCTTTCAGCATCTGTGATTTCACTGGTGCAGGTCCTGGGGGTCACCTCCACAGAGACCACCACCTGGGGGACTGTCTGTGGGCTTTGGAGGGTGTTCTCTGCTTATCACCCACTGGCTGCAGCCTCCACTGGGGTGGGTCTCTGTAATCCAGCTGTTCCCCCTGCTCCCCACGCCCAAGACTCCCTCCCAGGACCAGCACCGAGCCAGGTATGTGACGAATGTGTGGGGGAATGAAATGGAACAGAGAGCAGAGGCAGATGTGAAACAGCAAGGGATCCCAAAACATCCACCAGGGAGATGGCCTCTTTCTGACAATATGGCAGCCTAAATACCATGCAGATCCTTCCCATGGGAACCAACAATAAAGCTGGATTAAACACACCTTAAGATATTTCAAGGTGCACTGTTCAGCTCGCAAGAAAACAGGATTCTTTGGAGACCAAAACCCCAAGTGGAGGCGGAAATCCAGAGAGCTGAGCTAGCCCTGGGCCACTGTCCTCTCCCTGTACCCCTGGAGTGGCAGGTGGCAGATGCTCCCCAACACCCATTCTCTCCTCGAAGAACAGGACTCCCAATACAGCCATGCGGAATAGAGACTGCATTGTCTAGCCTCCCCTGAAGCTCAGGGTGAACATATACTCAATGTGACCAAAGAATGCAAGCAGGAGTTCTGTGCGAAACACCTGAGAAGTGTCCTCACAACCACCACTATGCCTTTCTTCACCCCTTTTCCTCCTTTCCAACGACTGGGATAGGCAGACAATGGCTGGCACAGCTGCAGCTACTCTGGACCTTGTTGGTAGTGGAAGTCAGGCAGAGTGAAGTATAAAGAAGAAACATGGATCCCTCACACAGAGGAACATCAAACCAGTCCCATGATGACCTCCTCTAGATTTCTGGATCATGAGAGAGAAATACGCTTCTATCCTGATTAAGTCACTCTGGTTTGGGATTTTACATTATTCATGGTTGAAATGAATCCTAACTCAGTGGAATATCTTGAACCTCTGTTTTGATGTCTGCATGGGGTGTAGGGCTCAGGAGACAAATCCAAGGAGAGGAGCCAGTTTAGAAGAATCCCTCTGCCTGAAGCTGGGACCCCAGGGGGTGACATCTTTGTTGTAAGGATGAACTGGCCTTGTATTAGTCTGTTCTCACACTGCTATAAACAAATACCTGAGACTGGGTAATTTATAAAGGAAAAAGTTTTAATTGACTCACAGTTCTGCATGGCTGGGGAGGCCTCAGGAAACTTAAAGTCATGGCAGAAGGGGAAGCAGGCACCTTCTTCACAAGGCGACAGAAGAGAGAATGAATGCGAGCATAGGAACAACTATCGCTTTTAAAACCATCACCATAGGCCAGGCGCAGTGACTCACGCCTGTAATCCCAGCACTTTGGGAGGCCGAGGCGGGGATGGAGACCATCCTGGCTAACACAGTGAAACCCAATCTCTACTAAAAATACGAAAAAATTAGCCGGGCGTGGTGGCGGGCGCCTGTAGTCCCAGCTACTCGGGAGGCTGAGGCAGGAGAATGGCGTGAACCCGGGAGGCAGAGCTTGCAGTGAGCCAAGATCGCGCCACTGCACTCCAGCCTGGGAGACAGAGCAAGACTCCGTCTCAAACAAACAAACAAACAAACAAACAAACAAACAAACATCACCATAGTGATCTTGTGAAACTCACTCACTACCACGAGAACAGCATGGGGGGTACCACCCCCATGATCCACTCACTTGCCTCCCTCGACACGTGGGGATTCCAGGTTGAGATGAGATTTGGGTGGGGACACAGAGCCAAACCATATCAGTCCCTAAAGCCACCCTGTGGCCGGAGACCTGCCCATCTCTGCCTTGTTCGTGGTAGGAGGAGAAAAGTGTACACACACACACACACACACACACCAGAGCCTCACACACGACACACACAGCAGTCACACACACCGTACAAGTCACACACAACACACAACATACACACAACAGAGTCACACGCAACATAGTCACACATATGAATTTTACTAAAACTTAATAAGTTTTTATTTATTAAAACTAAAAATATCCCCCAAAGATGTGTAAACCCAAAGCAGCCTTCCTACAGCTGCATGTGAGATCTAAAAACGCCAGGCTAGGAATTCCCTCTACTGGACCCCATGTTAGCAATGCTCCCAGGATTCCCCAGAGGAGCACAGGTGCGACCCAGGCCTCAGAGAATCCCCGCAGATCAGGTTTCAAAGAGCATGATGACCTCACTATGAACAATGACAAAATATACCGGGAAATGAGGCTCTGTAAGCAAGAACCACAGAAACAATAGAGAGAGGAATTAATTAGGCCCCCAAAGACTTTAAATATTGGAATTATCAGATAAAGATAGTGATGTTCACATGTTGAAAGAAATAAAGGTGAGAATAAAATATGAATAGGAACCAAAGACTTTAAAATAAACAGCTCTGAAAAAGAGCCAAATATTATTTCTAAAAATTAAGGACATCATAATTGAGGTTGAAAACAAAGGAAGCTAGGGAGAATTCTTGAGTGATACGATACAGCTGAAGACATAACCAAGAATCACGGCACAGAAACAGACGGAGAAAATCGGTCCACAGATCATAACAGAGGATTTAACATTTCAGAACCTCATTACAATCAATTTCAAAAGTTAAGGAAACTTTTACAGAAAGAGATCTGCATACAAGAAGGAACAGAGAGAAAAGGTGTTAGGAAATACGGAGTGATCTAAACAAACACTGAGTTACGAATCAATAATAATGAGGTTTAATTTGGGGAGTTTCAAAAAAGATACAACTAAAATCCTGGGCAAAACAGCATCTAAATCAAGACCGGATTTTTGGAGTTAAAATATTCTAAGGGAGGTCTTTGCATTATTTAAGAGGAAGATAAAGATACTTATTCACTCCAAACTTCATTAAGCGGTCTGTTAAAACTTCTAGGATAAAACTAAAAGACTAGGTCAGGAGTTCAAGACCAGCCTGGCCAACATGGTGAAACCCTGTCTCTGCTAAAAATACAAAAATTAGCCAGGCATGGTGGCGGGTGCCTGTAATCCCAGCTACTCAGGAGGCTGAGGCAGGAGGATCGCTTGAACCTGGGAGGAGGAGGTTGCAGTGAGCTGAGACCATGCCATTGCCCACCAGCCTGGGCAACAAGAGTGAAACTCAAACACACACACACACACACACACACAAAACACACACACACACACACAAAAAAAACACTGTTAATTAGAGCAAACCCTAAAATATAAGGACAGAGGAACATTCAAACTAAAAAGATAGGGAAAGTTATACCAGGCAAAAAGTAACCAAAGTAAGCTAGTAAGTCTCATACTAAAGAGATTTGAAGGCAAAATCTTTGCTAGGGAGATAAAGGTTGCTAATATAATGATAAAAACGATTTGATTTACAAGAAATACATAATAATATATAGCATTCTAATCGTGTGTGTGTGTGTGTGTGTGTGTGTGTGTGTGTGTGTGTGTATAACATCCTAATCTAAAAATGCCAGACTAGGAATTCCCTCTACCAGACCCCGGGTTAGCAAAGGCTTCCCCAGAGAAGCACAGGTGCAACCCAGGCCTCTGCCTCCCCTGCCAGCCAGGACTGGGAGCCGATCGGTGTGGCCCCTCCTAAACCTGTCTCCCAAGATCAACATCCACACGGAGCACAGCAGGCTTGGGTGGGGACGGTGCTGTTTCTGAGGCTGCACAGAAGCACTCGTGCCAAGCACCTGGCACGTGGATCATTGCCACTTCAGATTAGTATAATATATAACACCCTAATCTCCTAAAAGATAGCCTCAAAATAAAAGCTGATAGAACTACAAGTAAAAATATGCCATGTCAGCTATTCAATAGAAACGTTCTTACACCTCTCTCAGCAACTCATGGTCAAGCATGCAAAAGTCAATGAGAATATAGAAGATTTGAACAACAGTCTCGACAAGCTTGATTCAGTGACCTCCTTGGGGCATTCTGGCCAGTGACTGAGAACATAGGGTTCGTTCGAGCACTCACAGAACATTCAGAATGATTCAGGATGCACTCTGTCACAAAGCAAGTTTCTATTGATTTCAAAGGGCTTGTACTGGAACAGTCACATCCTCTGGCCACCTGTGAGGTGGTTAGAATCATGGCCCCCTAAATCCCCAGAACCTGCAATTGCCACCTCACGTGGCACAAGGGTCTTGGCAGATGGGATGAAGCAGAGGATCCTGATGGGGCAGGTGGTCCTGGATTACCTGGGTGCGTCTGATGAGGGCACAGAGGTCCTTAGGAGAGGGAGGCAGGGGGGTCTGTCTGTCAGAGAAAGAGGCATGATGATGGAAGCAGAAAGAGGAGTTGAGAATGTGGACTTGCTGGCTTTGAAGATGGGCAAGGGGTGCCCAGCCAAGGACAGCAACTTGAGAAGCTGGAAACGGTGGGGCCGCAGATTCCCTCCAAGGGCTTCTAGAGGGAAGCCTCCACGCTGTGGGGGCTCCTCGTGCTTTAGCAGCGACACCTTGATTTTGGCCTAGTGACACCCATTTTGGACAACTGACTCCGGCATGGTAAGATAAATGCATGTTGTTTCAAGCCCCTAAGCTTGTGGTAAGCTGTGACAGCAGCTGGTTCCACCTTTGATCAAATCAGAAGCTAAAGAAAGAGGGTTACACAAACACCCTCATGCTTTTAAACCTTTAGAAAACCTACCCCACAGGGCCGGGTGTGGCGGCTCATGGCTGTAATCCCAGCACTCTGGGAGGCCGAGGTGGATGGAACACTTGAGGTCAGGAGTTCAAGACCAGCGTGGTCAACATGGTGAAACCCTGTCTCTACTAAATATAAAAATCAGCTGGTTGTGGTGGCACAGACCTGTAACCCCAGCTACTTGAGAGGCTGAGGCACGAGAATTGCTTGAACTCAGGAGGCGGAGGCTGTAGTGAGCCGATATCATGCTACTTCACTCTAGCCTGGGTGACACAGCAAGACTCTGTCTCAATTAAAAAAAAAAAAAGAAAACCCACCCCACAGCTCTTAGGATGAAGCTCTAGGGCAAAGATCCCACGCCGTGCACACCCAGCCCACGCCTGCCCTGCGATCTCACCTCTCACAGCCCCTCGTCACCCATGCTCTATTCCAGGGACGCTCAGAGGGAGGCAAGACCTGCCCCCCATGCCAGAATCACAGGGAGAGACAGCTGAATGGAACCGGGTGTGTAGGACACGTGTGCAGTTTGCAGGGAAGCAGGGACAGACGTCAACAGCAGCCAAGGCGTCCGTGATGTCAGGAGCTGGCTTCGTGATCCAGGTGTGGGGCCTGGGGTTATCCAACTTCCTCTTTGAAGGCACCAGTGGCCACCCATCTCTGCATGACAGCACCACCTCCTAAACCTGTCTCCCAAAGATCAACATCCGCACGGAGCACACCGGGTTTGGTGGGGGACGGTGCTGTTTCTGAGGCTGCACAGAAGCACTCGAGCTGCCTGGCACGTGGATCACTGCCACTTCAGTCCTCATGTGTGCTCTAGGGGAGACCACACCAATCGGCTCCCAGTCCCGGCTGGCAGGGGAGCAGAGGCTGAAGGGCAGAAGGGGCCTTCTGGGGTCAGGCTGACTCCACTCAGCAAGTCAAGAGCTGTGGAGGTCTCGGGTGAGCCGGGGCCGCCGTCTTGCAGGGCGGCCGTGAGAAGCCTGCGGAAGGAAGGCCTTGTTCCCTCTTGATTTAACAGCCCTTGTATTCTCGGAGGATGGGTCTCAACAAGGCTCCACTCAGGCAAGCAACCTCTCGTCGCCCCACTTCTCCCGGCTGCCTCCTCAAGAGCCCTTGCTTCAACCCTGCCGCCTGCAAGGGCGCCAGCACCGTGCAATGGAAAACAACAGCCAGGCTGTGGCCAGCAAGGCCCCCATGGCATGCTGCAGGGCTCCTCGTGCTGCGGCAGTGACACCTTAACCATAGGACACAGAGGTCAGCGTGAGCATGGCCTAGGGGAGAACGCAGCCCCTGTCCCCACCCCCAACACCATCACCTTATGTGTGGATGACGGTGGCCTTTGGACTCCACTTCTGGAGGTTGAAGAATATTATGTCTACTGGAAGACAAAAGCCATTGTGTGAGGTTTTCAGGGGGAAAGCTTAGGTCAGACTGGCAAGAAGGAGGTTTCTAGGGCAGAAAAGCACAAGCGAGGGGCACACAGGTACCACCCGTCTCCTCTTCCCGTGCCTCCTGCATTGCCCCACACAGCTGCCGTGCCTTGCCCATGGTAGGAGTTTTTCATGCACATCTATCCATCCACCCACAGGTGCAGTTTCCCACGCGTGGAGTTGTGACACATGATCACAGCGGAGGGAGAAAAGGCTAATCAGCTCCTACATCGACGCAGGGAGGAGATAAAGACATGTCCCCACTGTGACCTTATTGCTTTGGCAGGAGGGTGAGCCCCTCAGAAGCCCCTGCCTCTCAGAAGCACAGAAACTCTCTGGGGCATCATCAGGCAGCCTAGGACAAGGCCAGCCCCAGCCCTCCACCTCCCCACTCTGTTTCATAAAAGATTAGCTGGCCTGGCACGGTGGCTCACGCCTGTAATCCCAGCACTTTGGGAGGCCGAGGCAGGCAGATCATGAGGTCAGGAGTTCAAGACCAGCCTGGCCAACATGGTGAAACCCCATCTCTTCTAAAAACACAAAAATTAGCCAGGCAGGGTGGCTTATGCCTGTACTCTCAGCTACGCAGAAGGCTAAGGCAGGAGAATCATTTGAACCTGGGAGGCGGAGGTTGCAGTGAGCCAAGATTGTGCCATTGCACTCCAGCCTGGGTGACAGGGCGAGACTCTATATCAAAAAAAAAAAAAAAAAAAAAAAGATTAGCTGAACTGTCATCCCCACTGACCATCCTGGACACCAGTTCCCCTCCTCAATGGCCCTTCCTGGGAATCGACTGACCACAGAGCAGAACGCAGCTCTCACCCCTCCTCTCTCACCAGTTCCATGGAGCTTTCTCTTCCTGATGAAAGAAAACCCCTTTCTGTCTGACCTTTGAGCTGCTTACAGATCTCAATGTCGAATGTTCCTCATACTGCAATAGCCCCCTCTTCCAATGCAATAGCCTCCTCTTCCATTGCAATAGCCTCTCCCCGCTTGCAATATCCTCCCTGCCATTGTGTAGCCCCTCCCTCTATGGCATAGCCCCCTCCCATTACAATAGCCCCCTTCCCTTTAACAATAACCACCTGCCCCAGTTGCAAAAGCCCCTCCCTTATTGCAACAGCCCCTTCCCCTATTGCAATAGCCCTCTCTTTCTGTTGCAACAGCCTGCTGCCATTGTGTAGCCTCTCTTATTGCATATCCCCCGCCCCTATTGCAATAGCCCCCCTCCTATTACAATAGTCCTCTTCCCTATTGCAATAACCTCCTCCCCATTGCAATAGCCGTCTCCTCTATTGTATAGCCTCTACTACTGCACAGCCCCCTCTCTCATTTCAATAGTCCCCTTCCCTATTACAACAGTCCCTTCCCCATTGCAAGAGCACCCTCTCCGACTGCAATCGCCCCCTCCTCTATTGCATAGTCCCTCCCCCTATCACATAGCCTCCTTCCCTATTGCAATAGCCCCCTCTCTCATTGTAATAGCCCTTCCCCTACTACCATAACCCCCTCCCCTGTTGGATAGTCCCCTCTCCTATTGCAATAGCCTCTTCCCTTATTGCAACAGTCTTTTCAAGTCTTTCCTCACCTAAGCCTGTACTGATTTTTTATCTCACAGAGGAAGCCAGCCCCCAGGCACAGAGAGGTGGCACTTTCACCATTGCACAACCGCATCATGGCTCTTGGTGGTTTTCTGCTTAGCTTTTTCCAGATTCAAAGAGCTGAGCCCCTTACTGTTTCATCTTCAACCCCAGGATTTCCTGTGAGACCTTCAGGATCTGAATGTGGCTGCTTTCTAAGTCTCTCCGCTGAAGTCCCCCTGCCTGCTCACTGCGTGGCCTGAGCAGTCCAAGCCCCTCCTAGGCTCCATTTCCTGAAACATGAAAGCCCCTTGCACCTCAAGGGTACCTGGTGGGTGCTCAGAGAATGGAGAGTCCTGGATGCCCAATGGAGAAACTTCCACCCTCGCCCTGCCAGGAGGTGCTAAAGGAAGCTGGCTCTTGACCGATTTCCAAAGGAATGCAGATTTCTGCTGGAACGTCCTTTGCAAATTACATTAAAAGAAATTAACTAGCTGTCTGAAGGGGATGGAAATGGGTTTTAGCACAAAAGGAGAAAAAATTTGAAAGAACAGTTTCTTCTAGCCCAATTTAACTCATAATTGGGTATCTTTTTGAGCCTGCTAATTAAACAGCATTTTCCCTGAGTCAAAAAATGGAGTCTTGGCACCTGAAGGGCACTTTGCAGACAGAATCTGACATGCAGGTCTAGCGAGTCCCTATAAAAAGCAACATGAGTCGAAAGCACACTGTCTGCACTTCAACCAGAAAACGAAGCTCTCTCTGCAGAGGGGAGCCGCTAACCACACCGTCTACCACGCCAGCCAAGCTGGCCATTGTGAATCTCACTGGAATCCTCAAAGCTCTCTTCCCTATTTTTGGACATCCTAGATTGCATATCTCTATACAAGGCTCACAAATCTATTCTATCATATACTTATTTCTGCCTCAGACACTGTGGCATTGTCTTATGTCTTCCAATAGCAGCAGACACCGGATCCAAAGACACAACAGGATGCGGAGTCAGATTTGTGAGGATGAGTGCTGCCTCATGCCAGCTAGAACCATGGTTTGTGACGATGCAGTCTTAATGAGAAACTGCGGGTTGCTGCAGCAGGAATGCAGGATGGGGAAAGGGAAAGGGAAAGGGAAAGGGCAGCTGTCAGGCATTTTCACGTTCCCCATGGGGCCAGGGGAATGCAGACCCCAGACCATGAGCCCTGCTGAGGTCAGAGTCTGCGTCGGGCTTGTCTGCCACAGAATATTCAGGTGATGGAGCCTGGTGCCTAGAAAGTGCTTGAGAAACATTCTTAATGCATTCATACTAGAGTCAGAACCACTGTCCCTACCCATCCAGGTTGATGAAATCACAGAACCAGGGCAGCAAATCTGAACTGAACACTGAGTAAGTGCTAGGCCCTGTGCACAGGACATTCCTGTCCTGTGGCAAAAGAAGAAATAGATATTTGGTCTCTGGTCTCTGTCCCGGTTCCTGGCATACAGCTCCTAGGACCCTTGGAATCTCCAGAGTGACAAGAATGACAAGAATGTCTTTCGTATGGTAATGAGATGGCTGGTGCAGGGTGGGGGTGGGGGGTGGTGTAGACAGCTTTGGGATGGGGATTGGTAGCCAGAAGGACCAAGGCAGGGTTAGAGTTTTGGGGCTTTCAGCCCTAACCCCTGACCTCTGGGGAGGGAAGAGGGGCTGGAGATGGAGTTAGTCACCAATGGCCAGTGATTTAATTCACTGTGCCTACGTAATGAAACCCCCACAAACCCCCTAGATGATGGGGTTGGAGAGCTTCTGGGTTGGTGAACACGGATGTGCTTCGAGGGTGGCATGGCTGGAGAGGGTGTGGAAGCTCTCACCCCATGCCCTGCCTTGTGCCTCTCTTCCTCTGTTCCTGAGTTGTATCCATAATAAACCCTTAATACCAAGGAAACTGCTCTCCTGAGTTCTGTGTGGCGAATTACTACACACAAGGAGGAGGCCATGAAACCCCCTGAGTTTCGACCCAAACCAGCAGAAGTGCCAGCCTGGACTTGTGACTGGCATCTGCAGCAGCAACAGTCATGGGGGACTTAAGGTGGATGGTGTCAGAATTGAACTGAGCTGTGGGACACCCAGCTGGCATTGCAGAGGTGGAGACGTGTTGCAAAAGATATTTTGGTATCAGAGTGTTGTGAGTAAAAACAGTCCAGGTATCACCTCAAGTTCAGAGCAGATCAATGGATTTGCTACTACTATTATGCTGGTTTACAGATGAGGAAATTGAGGCACACCGAGGCTGTAACCCTTGCCCCATCGTGGATGAGCACTGAACAGCGGTGGAAGCGTGGTGTGGACCCAGATGTTGAACTCCAAGACACCTACTCATAGACACTAAGACTCTGCCCCAAACACTTATGTGTGGCCAGAGTTGAAGAGGAAGCCCCTCTTGACACTGTAAATTAGGGGCTTCCTAAGTTGGGGAGGGAGGAAGAGAAGGAGGCAGGGCGCTGAGCCCAGAGTCCTAGAGCCAGGATGTGCCCTGGGCAGGTCTGTTTGCTGTGGGTCCCATCCTATGGATCTCTGATCTCACACCCACCCCGGAGCAGGCAGGACGGTGCCAAGGAGGAGAGCAGGCCCACCCAGGGCTTCCAGCCAAGCAAGACGCCTGCCCTTCCTCGGGCGGCACCTGCCTGCTGGCTATGTGTGTGTGCTGAGGAAGAGGGGAAGACCTCCATCCACTCTGTAATTTCCAAAAATTGCATTCCCATTTATTTCCCACTCCAGGCCACTTGCGGACACTGTGGCACACACTGTGGCAGGTGACAAGCTTTTATGATTGCGGGCCCTGCCACAGCCGCAGAGGTAGATGATGGCCCTCATTTTACAGACAGGGATACTCCGAGGCCAGAGCACTTCCCAAGGCAGCAGCGGGCAGAGTACCAGCTCTCGCCCTGACAGCCTAGTCCATCCTTCGCTGTCTTGTTTATTCCTCTAGAGCCTGGGGGCATTGTGAGGGCAGGAATTGGGTGCTTTCATTTTGGTATCACCAGACCTAGCCCAGGTCCAGGCAGACAGACGTGCTCAAGAGAGGCTGAATAAATGAACGAACTAAAAACGGCCTCCCAGTGGAGGGTGTCAGGATGGATTTCAATAAATGCCCATTTGGTCTTCATTTCCCATAACAAGAGCACTTTGGTTGATGAGTAATGAGTCTCTGAGTAGCGCCTTCGTCTGCTGGGGCTCCCGAGAGGGGCAGAGGTATTGCCGGAGTTGATGAGTCTAACCATAATGACAATATTATTCATTCGAAATTGGGCAATTTCTGTAAAATAAGTTACAGCCGCTCAGCTGCAGTGCTCCTGTGCTAGCTGGCAAGTGGCACCCCTGCCTGTAACTGCCAACATCTGCTATGGCTTCCCATTACCCGCCTGGGGCCGCCCCCGTCCCCGCCCCTGCCCCTGCCCCCAGGTTGGCCAGGTTTCGGCTGGGCTCTGAGCAGCAGTAGCACCGCTTGGAACACAGTGGCCACTGAGGCTCGGCCAGGCACGAAGACGGAAGACCCACTGCCTGGAGCATGAGAGTGTGGGGACAGGGGAGGAAGGGTCTTGGAAGGGGAGCAGGACACCTGGGTCTCTCATGGCCCTTGCTGGATGGACAGTCCCTCTGCCAGGAGGCGGTCCTGCCCTTTGACTGCAGGCACCTGTCACAGCCTGCTTTCCAATGAGGACTGAAACAGTACCTCCCGCCTCACCTGCTCTGCTGCAGGTGACCTGGCTGCTCCCCTGTTAAACGGCAGAGTCTATTTCCATTCCAGATTCTAGGCTGGTCTTAGCTACTTTCTTGGCAAAAAGATTGCAGCAGAAAGTGATGCCCTGGGACTCCTGATGCTCCACTGGCCGTAAGAAGCCTTGCACTTCTACCTGACCCTCTTGGTTTTCTTTGTTTGTTTTTTGAGACAGGGCCTTGCTCTGTTGTCCAGGCTGGAGTGCAGGGATGCGATCATGGCTCACTGCAACCTCAGCCTCCTGACTGCCACCATATGTGAGACCCCAAGCAAAAGCCTTCTGGCTGAGCCCTATCAACCCATAAGTTATATAGGTTTTAACAATAAATTGGTGTTTCAAGCCAGTAGGGTTTGGGGTGCTTTGTCACACACACAGCAGTAGATTAACCCAATCAGCACCTGCCTGGCATGCACCTTCAGGTGGAGAAATTATTAGCATTTGCTTTACACCTACCATGAGCCAGGCATTCTGGTTGGTGGTTTATGTCATTCATTCATTCATTCATTCATTCATTCAACAAATCTCAATGTTGTGAGGTAGGGATTACATTTTAGAATGCATAGGCTAGGTTTTGCTGCCAATCCACCCTGAAGTCCCAGCAACCCATCACCACAATGACTTCTGTCTCACTCATGCTATTTGTCCATAGTGGGTTGGCACAGCCCTGCTCCACACAGTCATTCGGGAACCCCACGTAACAGAAGCTCCATCTCAGTTGTTGAGATGGGGAGAGAGACCGCAGATTTGCATGTGGGCTTTTCATGGTCCTAGCCTAAAGTGACTCTCACCACTTACTCCCCCATATGGCACTGGCCAGAGCTAGCCACATGGCCATGCCTGGTTGTAAGGGGGCTGGGGAGGACAGTTGTTCAGATAGCCAGAAAGAAGGGAGCTGGGTGCTGGTGAGCACTGGTCACGCTCTGCACTGAGCCTTTCTCCCGTTTCCCGAATGAGGACACTCACGCTCAGAGCCTAAGCTCATTACTGCAGTCACCAGGGCTAGTAAGGAAACTATAGAACCGGCCTGTTTGGTTCCAAAATACCAGTGTGCCTAGATCCAGCCTGGATTTGTTAAAATAATAATAATAATAATTAGAGCAGCAGCTGTGGATGAAAGTGGGTAGTTGGGGGAGCCCACAAAAATAATGACCAGGCAAGGCCGCCGTAAACAACGGAGCCTTGAATAAAATGAAAGGGGCTTTGTCGAGAGAGCTAAACTCGAAGCGTATCTTTTTCAAGTATAAAGGGGAGAAGCTCAGGGCCGCATGCGGTGCTTAAAAGCCCCCAAATGAAAGCCTTGGCGCTTTCCTAGCTGCTCTGCCAATTTAAAGGGGGATTTTTTTTTTTCTCATCCGCAACCTGCTGGGATTTTCTGTTGGTTGGCTGAAATGGCCCCATATAATCCTTTGAGGAGGTCCCCAATATCCCCTGGAGGCTGACACACAACCACAGAAAAGCGTAATCCCAGATAAGCACAGACACCGCAGAGCGCAGGCAGCGGGGCTCAAGGAAACCCGTCCATCCGTGCGGCAGGCACCCCCGACGACAGGCCCGCTGGGGTCAGAGGCCTCCGCCGGGATTCATCGCTGCCATGGGGCGCTTTAGAAAGCTCTCCCGGGCTCTACAGGGGCGATGGGGAAGGATCGGGATTTTCTTCAGAGCTAACACCCCCCTCTTCATTTTTAATCCTCGTGAGCCGGAATTCAAAAGAGCCACTGCCAAGAGCCAGAGAGATTGCCCAGGGTTGAGCGTGCTGAGTGGCTGACCCCGTGACCACCCGAGAGAGCAGAGTGTCGGCTCTGCCATGGTCAGAAGCTCACACTTCCCATTCAGTGGATCAGGCCCCACCAGGCTCCCAGCACCACCTGTCTCCCCAAAACCCTTCCCAGTGCCCCCTTGGTCCACTCTGGATGGCCTGATGGAGCTGGCAGGGGGTAGCACCAGGCTTGGAGGGAGGCAACACTGGCTCTGGCCCTAATCCAGCCCCTTCCAGCCCTGGGAGTCTGGCAGGACAGCTCATAGGTTCTGACTGTAAAACAGGACCATAACTGATGGAAGGGGTGAGACGCCTTGTTAGGAAGGAGAGAGGAGGCGGCAGCAGGTGGAGGGGAGAGCCCGAGGAGGCTGTGCACGAGAAGAGGGAGGAGAAGGCGGGAGGAGGAAGAGGAAGTGGAAGGAGAAGGACACAGAAAGAAGCAGGAAGAGTGGGCTAAGGACGCACATGCTGGCCCGGTGCCCACTTCATCCCATCTGCCGGGCGCTATAAGCATCAGTTTCCTCCACTGAGACCCGCAGAGTGTGCTGTGGGGAGATGACAGCCATGCAGCCACGTGGCCACCATACCTGCAAATCCCCTTCCTGACTGGAAGCTGCCAGCAAGCTTACAAAGACGTTTTCTACATTTTAAGGACAAGAAATCTCACCCCTATATAGATACGGTGATGCGTAGTTATCTACGGTTTCTGTAAAAAATAACCACAACCTCAGTGGTCTAACACAAGACATATTTGTCCTCTCACAATTCTGGAGGCCAGAAGTCTCACATGGGTCTTACTGGGCTAAAATCAAGGTGTCAGCAGCAGCTGGCGCAGTGGCTCATGCCTGAACTTCATGAATCTTAGGAATGAAGTCTCCCAGGGGCAGGGATGGGACCATGGGTGGGCCTAGCCCCATTCCCTATTAGACATTGTGGCCTTGGCCCTTTGTCTCTGGGCCTCAGTTTCCATATCTCAAAAATGGAGACGTCTACCTCCATCCTCACTCACAGAGCTTTTGAGGCTGAAATTTGACAAAGCACATGAGAATGTTTCCTGACACCCAACGTCCCAGCCCGGCTCCCGAGGGGAGAAGTCCACTCTCCAGCCAGAGCTCATTCTTGCCCTGGAGGACTTTCTCTCCCTGGGAGAGGACCTGAGAAGCCAGGCCACCTTCACAGTCTTCACAAGCCCTTTCCTTCTTAAAGTTAGCAAATAACAAAGGGGACCCGATTGGCAAGATGAAAGCGCAGCTATGAATATGCATGACTCATTCGGTAATCAAACACTCCGAACCCTTTCCAGAGGAAGGGATCGGAGCATAATTTTCCGCCACATATTTAAATTCAAACTAGTCATTATTTAATGTTGGGACAAATCGCTGGAGGTCATGTTTTCAGTTTACTGTTTCCCCTTCATAAACAAGGCAGGTCCCTGGCAGGGTGTCTGTGCTGCCAGAACGCACCAGCTTCCTTCTCTTATTCCACTCGGGTTTTAAGAGACAGACCTTTATTATTGCAACAGCAATAAATAGCCATTCCCCTTCTCGGCTGTCTTTTATAAATGCCTCCTCCAGCCCTTTCTCTTTCATGTCTCCTTGCTGCTCCAATAGCCCCGCCATTCCGTGCCCCAGGCAGTCACATGGAAAGCCCTTGGTTCACACACAGACCTGCTGAGTCTCCATATTTGCGCTGCCCTAGATATGACAGATCCAGGTGTCTGGGTTCAAATTTGGCTCTGCCATTTCCCCTGCTGTGTGACCTCAGACACATTACTTAACCTCTCTGAGCCTCAGGTTCCTCTCTGTAGAATGGGGATAAAAATAGTTCCTACCACACACATCCTCATGGTATTACTACACACAGGGCACTTAGAACGGGACTCAGCTGGCCGAGTGCGGTGGCTCACGCCTGTAATCCCAGCACTTTGGGAGGCTGAGGTGGGCAGATCATGAGGTGAGGAGTTCGAGACAAGCCTGGCCAATATGGTGAAACCCCTTCTTTACTAAAAATACAAAAGTTAGCCAGGCATGGTGGCAGGCGCCTATAGTCCCAGCTACTTGGGAGGCTGAGGCAGAAGAATCGCTTGAACCCAGGAGGTAGAGGTTGCAGTGAGCTGAGATCGTGCCACTGCACTCCAGCCTGGGCCACAGAGCGAGACTCTGTCTCAAAACAAAACAAAACAAAACAACAACAACAACAAAAAACGGGTCTCAGTCAAGAGGGCATGCCCATAAAGGTCGTTATTATTCTCACTACTGCTGCTGTTGGTATCATTGCTAACAACCAGCCACCAAATACCGTATGTTCTATGCCCGAAGTCTCTCCCAAACCTGACCTCTCCTTCCATTCTCACTGTTGATGTCATATTTCACCTCTGGGTTGCTACAAGGGTCTCCAAACTGGCCTCTCAGATAGACTTTGCAGGCTCTTACTAGGAAAAGCCAAACTCTTGGCACTGCATTTGAGAGCACTCAGAACCAAATCCGAGCCTGCTGAACCCCTTCGCCCCACACCTCCTGTGCACCAGGGTCACCCGGCAGCTCACTGTGTCCCCAGTAGGCTGGGCTCTCTCAGTCTGCTGTGTCTTTGCACATGTGTTCCCTGGGCCCGCAGCCCATATCCATTTTTCTCTGAATTGCCCCAAATCCCTATAAAACCAACTCGATGTCCATGTCCTCTGTGAAGCGGTTCCGACAGGAGCCACCTGCTCTGTGCTTAGAAAAATAACCAAACCAAACAAAAGCAAAAAAGCAAAATATACCAAAAAAAAGTCTTGCTCATACCATGATGTGAGCATTCACTTCACTGTATTGTGAATGAATGAATGAATGAACGAACGAACGAATGAATGAATGTCAGTGTTCTCTCCCAGCTCCCTTCCTCTTCCAGGATGGGAACCTCAGCTAGTTTTTCCTTGAAGGTATGTCCAACTCCAGTTTTCCAGGAAGGATACAAAATGCCTTTACAAGGATTCTTAGATTCCAGTTGCCACATCTGCTGGGAAGGCCAGCCCACCTGATCCCCCTAAACCAAGGTCAGAGGGGGGCTCTTCAACCTCAGAGGGAGCTTGATCCTCCAAGTGCCATTCAGCAGATTCAAAACTGGGTCTCCTGCTGTGGCTTCCCTGACCTTCAATGCTCCAAAGGCCAGTTCCCCAGATCCTCCTCCAACGTGGCCTTGACAGAAGCCCAGCCCCCCAGGAGAAATGTACGGATTTCCAGTTACAAGAGGACACCTACCCAGAGGCCAGGTGAAAATACAGCCTTTCCTCTTCATCCAAGACAAAACCAACAGCTGCATGAAAGTTCCATCAGCCTCAAGAAAACCAAAGGCAGCTTTGTCGGAGACATTTCACAGCCCGAAGACAGCTCCAAAGTGACACTTGAGAAATGGGCTCTCAATGCGGTTTGGCAGCCGAGAGAAAAGAAAGGATTTGCCGATCGCAGAAGATGTTCTGGTTAACAAGCCGTTTGCTTATTCAGAGGGACGCAGATGGGTGGCGTTTCTCACTTTAATGACCGCTGATCTCCTCTCTCCGGGACCCAGCAACTGGAGGACCAAGGACACCGTAGGCTGTCAAACAGACAAAAAACTCTGCCCCCGGGTGTTCTGATGAATCCTCTGGGATCACTTTTACAGTTAGAGAAATTGGTTTTAAAGGCCCGAAAGAGTGTATTCTATTGCCACAGGAAAGCAATCCATCTTTTTGTTGTTGCTACAGAGATGACAAATGGACTCTAAAAACAAATTCCCTGGATGGGCCGGCCTAACAGGGTGCTCCAGAGGCATGGCCAGGACTGGGGAGGTGACTGTCATCCTGACAGGCCCTGTGGCTGGAAAGAGGGGGCAAACAGTCCCTGACAGGCCAGTTTATATTTTTAAAGTGACGGGAGCTGGGCAGACATGCCTGGGCCAAGCCTGCAGCTGTGCCCCCTACCTACCCTGGGAGGTGAAGACGCTGCTGTGGGTGCCAGGGTTGGGGACTACAGAGGTGACTCCAGGTGGCCTGGTCTCTATGGAAACTCCATGGGCCTTTCTGCTACCAGACCCTGGGCCTGCCTTGGGCCTAATCAAGGCACTGCCCAGAACCAAGCACATTCATCAGTCTCATCTCCAACCCTGATGACAGTCTCCTGGCAGAATGCAAACTCCTAGGAGCCTGGCTCTTCTCTGGCCTGTCTCACTGTATTCCCAAGACAGGGGTGGCAGGTGTGTGAGGGTCAATGAAAAGCCAACTTGGCCACGTAGGCACTATGGTCCCTGATTGTCAGAAGAGGGGACCCAGGTTCAGCCAACATCCCAGAGCTGCAGAGCAGAGTGGCAGCCAGGCTGCGGCTCAGCGCAGGATCTGAGTGGTCGAATATTACCTAAAACCCCTCAACTCTCCTCCTCTTCTAATCCAGACTGGCACCAAGATCTAGAAACTCCACATCAGACAACTGAAGGCCATCCAACGCAGGACACACCGCAATTGTGTTCTTCCTGGTGGTTGTCCAGCTTCTGCTTGCGCACCTCTCATGACAGGGAGCTCACTACCTCCCAGGGCAGCCCCGCCCTTCTCCGATCATCTGTAGCTGCTAAGAGGTCATTCTTAATTTTTAGCTGACGTCTGCTTCTCTGTCACTCTCCTGCATTTACTCTGAGCTCTACAGTCCAACACAGAGCACCCAAGCAGAAAAGAATGCTATTCCAAAGACTCAGCGAAACATGCCGTCTCTGAAAAAGACTTGTCTTCAACACCTGGAGAAAATGTAAACTCTGGCTGATCTCCTGAGGAGTATATAAGAAGATACAGGTTTCAAGGACAAAAGACTGAAAGAAAAATACCTGAGTAAAAGTGGCATTAAAATTGTCATTGGCATGGAATCAAACCAAATGCCCATCCATGATAGACTGGGTAAAGAAAATATGGTACATATACACCACGGAATACTATGCAGCCATAAAAAAGGAATGAGTTCATGTCCTCTGCAGGGACACGGATGGAGCTGGAAGCCATTATCCTCAGCAAACTTACACAGGAAGAGAAAAACCAAACACCACATGTTCTCACAAGGAGGAGCCGAATGATGAGAACACATGGACACAGTGTGGGGGAAACAACACACACAGAGGCCTGTTGGGGGAATGGGGCAGGGAGAGCATCAGGAAAAATAGCTTATGGATGCTGGGCTTAATACCTGGGTGATGGGTTCATTTGTGCAGCAAACCACTATGGCACACATTTACCTATGTGACAAACCTGTACATCCTGCACATGTACCTCGGAACTTAAAATAAATGTTGAAGAAAAAACATCGTCACTGGGGGCAGTGAAAGGCAGAATGAAAACATAGAAACAGCATCAGGGACTGGACAGACAGACTTGCAAAGCTCTCCCAGAAGGTGGCAGAAGGAAGCAAATCAGTGAAATTAACGGGAGGGAAAAAATGGCCCTAAAGATGAGAGCACAGATATCAAGCCCCAAATCATAGGAGTTCCCAACAGAGAAGCCAGAACAATTGGAACAGAGCGGCCGCCAAAGACAGAGTGATGCCTTCAGAGTGAGGCAGCTCAGCATGTCCAAGACAAGGTCAACATGAAAAGGAGGGAAACATCAGACCCATCCCAACGAAAATATTTAACTAGAAGGAGGAAGAAAACCAGGCGAGATAAATGAACTGCCAAATTGGCATGGGTCCCTCTATAAGGCTAAGTATTAAGCAAATAGAGCAACCCCTTCAGATGTCTGCAAGGAAGAGTAATGACTCAGAAATCTCACCTTCACTCAAGCTGTCCTTCAACAGGGATGGAGTCAATAAAAGGAAAATCCTAGGGGCAAGGCCGCTCCCCTACATGCATCCTCCCAAACAGTCCTTGGAGATGTACCCTAGCCAGCTGAGAGGTGAATCAGAATTACTAACTCAAGGATGGAACAGGCTGTGAGCATTGAAACCACTCACATAAAACAATGAAAATGGTGCAGCTAGTTCATGAACACAAAAGATACAGGATGAAACGGTGATAAGTTAGTGACTAGTCTAAGTTGTTTCTACAATACCTTGAAGTGGTAGATGAGAGACATCCGGTCCCCTGATAGTCCTGTGATTTGTTCTGCAGTTTCAGCAAGGTGAGGCCACAGGTGGATTTCAGAAATGTGGCGGGAGGGACTTGCCTGACGCAGGGGACTAGGCCACCTCCTGAGGGCCCCAGAGGCAGCCTCAGGCTGGGTTCCCTTTTCTGGTGTACTTCAGTGATCCACACTCCTCTCCTACACCGCAGCCCAAACCACCCCTTGGAAGTCCAGCGGGTTTTGAGATACTGGTGCAGGAATGCAGGCCGCACTAGAGCTGACGGTTTTAGCCCAACTCATTCTTTCTCAGATAGCTCAGGCCCCGATGGACCTACTTCAGGGAGATGCAAGAGCCTTCCCCGACCATCATGCCCATTCCCCACTACAGAAAATAAGTCCCAGAGAGGAAATTATATTCTTCAGTTTTATATGCTTGTCTCAGATCTTTTCTCCCTTCCCCTCTTCCTCCTGTCCATCAACAGAGCAATTTCTGAGACCCTCTGACATGTCAGACAGGACAGCTGCTGTTTCTTTCCCTCTCAGGGCGTGCAGGTTGAGAAATGCAGTTGCGCTGGGAATCACAACAAGAGATTCATGTCACCCACTGCAACCCCCTTCGTGTTTTGCAATGTGCTTGCTTTATTTTGACAGCCCCCAGAGCCTAGCATGGGAGTCTATAAACACAGTGCACATAATTAGGCTAATGACATCGATATTCTCAGTTCAACTGGGTAATGGGAGCATTTATTTCACTTTGGAAATCCCACACACAGTCTGTTGAGGGCTGCAGAATTATGATGCTCTTGGAACTGTGCCCGCAAAACTGCTCAATCTCAGATGCAACTTTCCCCCAGCTGAGCCCCGCTGTGGTTTAGGTTCTGCGGTGGGAGGGGATGCAGGAGGAAGCCCTCCTCTGCACGTGTTTATCTCCTGTGGAGGCAGCCCGGTTTCTTAGAGTGAGAGTAGTAGAGAGACTCATCACTCAGAAAAACCTTTGTCCCTATTTCTGTCATGGTGCGACCTTGGGTAGGTTCCTTGCATTCACCAGACCTCAGGTTTCTTCCCTGTGAGGTGGAGGGGTCTCACTAGAGAGTGTCTAAGTTCCTTTCTAGACCTAAATGTCTACTGAGTATCTGTGCCTTCAGCCCATCATGGAAGCAACTTTTTCTTAAATGTACTCTTTCAGTTTCCAAAGCACAGCCAGTACTGGGCACAGAGCCAACTGTAGGGTCAAGAAACTGGGACTCTGGGGTTCCCAACTCTCTGTTTCATCCACATTTCCTCCCTGCCCCAACTCAGAGACCACCGGGATTCCCATGCTCTTGGACTCCTTTCCTCTTATCCATGACAATTATTTGTTACTACTAATAATAGTGGTTTAGCAAACCAGCATTTATGGAACACCTGCTATGCAACAGATTCTATATTAGGATCCAACATGCGGACTGTGAATGAAGACAAAGATGCTGTCCTCATATAAAACCGTATGTTAGTGTCTGCAAGACACAGTCACACGCATCATCTCCATCTTCAAAGGGTCTAGCCTCTGGGAGCAGGTCTTATTCATCCTATTTTACAGATGAGGAAATTGAGACAACAAGGGGTAAAGGCTGCATATAAGACATGGCATATTAGAGGGAGAACTCTGGTCTTCCTGACCCCAGACCTAACCTCTCTGTGCTGTGCTGAAGCTGGGAATAAAATTGAACCACATCTGAGCTTCATGGGTGTAAAGTGCTCATAGACATTAGTCTGTTTTTGTGCTGCTGATAAAGACATGCTAGAGACCGGGTAATTTATAAAGAAAAAGAGGTTTAATGGACTCACAGTTCCACGTGGCTGGGGAGGCCTCACAATCATGGCAGAAGGTGAAAAGCACATCTTACGTGGCAGCAGACGAGAGAATGAGAGCCAAGTGAGAGGGGTTTCCACTTATAAAACCATCAGATCTCATGAGACTTATTCACTACCATGAGAACAGTATGGGGGAAAACTGCCTTCATGATTCAGTTTTCTCCCACCGGGTCCCTCCCACAACTTGAGGGAATTATGGGAGCTACAATTAAAGATGAGATTTGGGTGGGGACACAGCCAAACCATATCTGAGGATAAACCTGGGTGGGAGGTCTACTTTGTTATTACGAGGTAGTATGACTTGGGTAAGTTGAGTTCCTGTTTTAGCTCCAGCGTTTTTTTCTAGCGAGTGTAGAGGGGGTTGGAATACACGATCCTTAAGGTCTTTTCTGGAGCAAACCATCAGCGACGTCTGCCCTCTCTCGAAAGTGGGCAGGCCTTCCAATGGTACCTTTAAGGTCTTGAGAAAAGGAACACTGGATGCTTGGGAATTCTTTCAAGCACTAGAAGGTACCTGAAATGGGGTCAGAAAGACAAAGTACTAGAACTTTTTTGCAACCCCCACTTCCTCCCACAGAGGTGGCTGCTGTCCCAGGCTGACCTGGGCAGGGCCTTTTCTGGGCAATTTTCTAGACTTGGGTTTCAGCCAGTTTGCCAAAGTCCTAAGGAATGCTGACCCAATTTTCTTCATTTCAACAAATGGAAATTGAACAGCTACTATGTGCCAAGTCCTGGGAAGCCACAGCCCTGTATTCAAGGAGTAAGCCCATGTGGGTGGGGATCTTACCCAAGAGAAGCCAATCAGTAGGGAGGGCAGTGATGAGTGACATGGTGGGCATTGCCAGATGGGCCAATCAGGCTGCCTGCAAGTTAAAACTGCTACTACGGCTGCTAAGGGAACTGGCTGACCCACGTGGAAGGAGGCATTCAAGTAGAGGCAGACACTCTTGCTGGATGTGGTGTGGCTATAGAGAAAGAGGTTGCAAGACATTGATTATGTCTCAGGGGTCTCCCAGTCTCCATTTTTTATATCCTTTATTAACAACCTTGTATTTGACAATGTAAAATCATCTAGATGTTCAACTACCTGGTGAAGGGTAAGTGAAGTGTGATATAATCATGATGTATTTAATCATTTCACACAAAGGACTTCAGGAGACAGTGCAGTGCAGTGGTGAGATCATGGCCTTGGACATCCATTGATTCAAAACCATCTTTGCCCCTATTGTCCTGTATGGCCTTGGGCAGCTTAACCTCTCTGAGCTTCAGTTTCAGCATCTGTAAAATTGGGAATAATAACGCCTTCATTTCAAAGTTCTTTTGCATATTGGAACTAATGCCTATAAATGGCATAATAGTCTCCGAATATCATATGTTTCCAATAAGTGGTAGGTAACCACAAAAATGGCCAAATCATCGTTATCTAAATCATAGACTATTTTGAAGCCATTAAAATGATGCTTACAAAGCATTCCCGATGTGGGTAGATACTTATATGATAAAAATTCAGAATATAAAATTGTCTCGACTATATAATAAAGATATATAGAAAAAGGCAAGAAGAAGATATATTAAGACATTAAAAAAGACCATTTCTAGGTGGTAAATTTACAGGTGAGTAACCTGCTTTTTGATATTTTAGTTGTCTCTAATGAGCAAGCACTGGGGCAGAGCTAGGGCCTAGCATCCAGACTCTGGACGGGTTTCTGGCAGCAAGGGTCCACACTGTGTACAGAGGGCTAGGCTAGAGCTATGGAGGACCCTAAGCAACCTGAGAGGCATAGCTAGGTCAGCACCACGGACAGCACCCACAGCAGCCAAGACCCAATCTGCATGAGGGCTCCTGCCCTGGGTGGAGTTTGCTAGGCCTCAAACAACCAGGCCTGGCTACAGCTAGGTCCCCCCGCCACCATATTCGCAAAGGGGGGCTCCTCCTAGGCATGCCACATGCATAACATATGCCTTGATTTTTCTCTAGGATGGGGTCTACTGTGGTCTGTGATCAAAACGACATGGACTTTTTGTTTTAAAAATAACAGCAATATATGCAATAAGATGAATAGAAGCATGCTCATTTCCTTATATCCTCACCAAACTGGATATTGTTATTATTGTTATCTTAGTATTTTTTTTTGCCAATGTAAAAAGTAAAAATGACATATAGTTGTTTTTCATTAAGAGTGAGACTGAGCCTCTTTTCATGTGTTAATTAGAATTTATGTTATAATTTATATTTTTCTATACATAGTTTTAATACCCTTTTCCCTTTTTCATCAAAAGATTTACTGTAGCTTTTTTTAAAAAAAGATTAAGGACATATGCAGGTTTTTGAATTAGACATATCAGTTTTCAATTCTCAGGTCCACCTTTTCTAGCTTCATAATCTCGGGCAAATCGCCTTTCTTCTCTGAACCTGTTTCCTCATCTGTAAAATGATGACATCATGTCTTCCTTATAAGACTGTTGCAAGGATTTTAGAAAATGTATATAAAACAAAGAATAAACACCCCAGGGCATATCTATTATTATAATTTGGGGGAGGCCTCCCAGTAAACTTGTCAGACTCTTACTCCTCCATTGATTTTCACCTCCTAAAACCTAGATGCACATTCTGACTAGTCTAACTTTTACAGGATGGAAGAAATTCTCCCTACTCAAGGGTTCAGATTCATATTCTTGCCACACATTGCTCCTGCAAAACTCTTCACACATCTCCCCCAATGACAGCTCCATTGTTCTTAGGGGATGCTTGCTGCTGCCCATAGTAGCTCCCAAACAGATAGATGTGAAACACTGTTTGTGGAGTGTTGTGACTGTAAGAATATTGTTACCATTAATATATCCCTGAAACTTTCTGTGAGAGGAATTTTAAAAGTCCAAGAAATCCTTTGTATAGAAGTAAATCACTATGCAAAGCAATTTCTTTTCTTTTCTGTTCCTTTTTCTTTTTTTTCTTTTTTTGAGTCTTGCTGTGTCGCACAGGCTGGAGTGTGATGGCATGATCTCTGCTCATTGCAACAGCCGCCTCCCAGATTCAAGCAATTCTCATGGCTCAGCCTCCTGAGTAGCTGGGATTACAGGCGTGCACCACCACAACTAGCTATTTTTTTTCTGGATTTTTTTTAGTAGAGATGAGGTTTCACCACATTGGCCAGGCTGATCTCAAACTCCTGGCCTCAAGTTATCTGCCCCCCTTGGCCTCCCAAAGTGCTGTGATTATAGGCTTGAGCCACCACGCCCATTTGTGGGAAGCAATTTCTATCGGTTAATAAAAAAGTATTGCATCATCAATTTGTGTAGAAAATGACAAGTTACTATATGAATTGGAAAGGTTTTGCAGTAAGCCTGGGTTTTGCCTACATACCCTGTGCAGTGATTGCTTTAGCCAAATACCCATTTACAATTTATATACCCTCATAAACACACACATCTACACCCTCATAAACACACACATCTACTTGCAGACTCCAAGCATGTTCCCACTTCCTTGCCTATGCTCACATCCTTCCCTCTGCCTGGACTCACTCCACTCTGCATGAACACATCGTGCCAGCTCTTAACTGTGAGCACAGTTGCCTCTTCTTCCAGGAAGCCTTCCTGGATCCCTCTAGGTAGAAGATTTCTTTCCATGTGTATAATTTCCTGGCATTGTGTGTCTTGACGTGCTAGGAGCCCCAGATGTGCATAGGTTTCTATCTCTGACAGAAGGCAGGCTCCTTAACACAGGACACATCTCATCCACCTCTGCACACTGAATGCTTCACACAAGGCCCAGAGCAGAACAAGCACCCACTGAAAGTATATTAAGTGTCAGTGATAAAGAAGATAGCAGAAGAGGCTTGATTCCATGTCTTACTGGCGCCCTGAGGCCTCAGGGATACTTGAACCAGGCCCTACAAGATGAGTAGAATCCAGGAGAGCAGCCAAAGGAGGTCGGAGGACCAAGGGGAGGGTTCAAGTCCTGGCTCCTCCACTTGATGGCCATGGAATCTTGGGGGAGAATCAGTTCTCTGAGCCTCAGTTTGCTCAGCTATACATGGATTTAATAACACCTACCTCCTAATACTGTGAGAATATGATGAAATTACACACACGCGCGTGCACACACACACACAAGGTGGGTGTGGCCTAGCCCAGTGCATGGGATTTTGTAGGTACTCAGCTACTCAGTATATGGTTATTATGAAATAGAATTAAAATAATCACAATAATACAAATATATATTAAAATGATCCATGCATAATTATTTATGTATGGGAAAAATAATAACAGATTAATATACTTCCTCATGGAAGAAACACAAAAGTATGTGATGTAGCTTAGGATCTAAGGCAGCCCCAAGTGTGAATCTGGGGGTTGATGGGTTTGTGTTGGGGGTAGCTAGAAAGAGGACATGTGGGCATTACCAGGCTCCATAAATACTGAAATGAAATTATAGCCATCTGCCCATTCACTCATCCCAGTCTGTGAGATGCACAGACTTGTGTGGAGGGGGCATCATGGGAAGGCAAGTGGAAGCTCCCTGACATCCACCCACAGCCAGACCTCGGAAGTAATAAGAAGTAGTAAACTTAGGGATAAGGTGGGCTTTTATCCAGCAAACAGAAAGGTTTAAATCACTAACATTTTGCAGAAATGAAATTGAGGAGAATTCCAAAACTGGGAGAAACCACAAGATCAAATCCTCCATGTGTTTTATTTTATAGATGGGGAAACTGAGTCCCAGAGAGGTCATGTGACCTGCCAAAGCCATCAAGTCGGGGTGGGAACAAGCCTGTCATGAAAATGGAACTGCAGCCCAGGCAGCCTGCCCCAGCTGCACAGGCACTCAACACTCATTCTCAGCTTTGTTTGCCGTTAGACATACTTCACATGTAAAAGAAGTAAATGTTCCCTTGAGCATATGATCAAAATTAAGGAAACTCATCAACCGGCTCAGGCTTAGCAGGACAAATTAACTGGAAGTAATTGTGATGGATAATTTGGTTGTAATTCACAGGGACAGACAAGAGCTGCTGGCAGGTGACCAGAAAAACTTTCAAAGGACTTTAGGTCAATAGTCCCTTCATTTGCCCACCTGACTTCACCTGTCTGCCCACCTGTCTTAGTCCATTTTGTGTTGCCATAAGCAGAATATCTGAGACCGGGTAATTTATTAAGGAAAGTGATTTATTTGGCTCATGATTATGGTGACTGGAAAATCCAAGATCAGGCAGCCCATCTGGTAAGGGTCTCATGCTACTTCAACTCACACTTGATCTTAGCCAAAAGGCCGAGAAGCGATGCTACTTCAACTCATGGTGGAAATAGAAGTAAAAATGATCGTTCGCAAAGAGACCAAACATGAAAGGTATAACCTGCTCTCGTGGTAACCAATCCAATTCTGAGAGAGCAAGAACTCCATCCTGAGAGGGCATTAATCTATTCATGAGGGATCCGCCCTCATGAGCCAAACATCTCCCACTAGGCCTTCCTCCCAACATGGCCACTTTGGTCACCAAATTTCAACACAAGTTTTGGCAGGGACAAATCATCTCCAAACCATGGCACTAGCTGACTTTGCCTGTATGCTATATGACTTCTCCAAACCATGGCACTAGCTGACTTCACCTGTATGCTATATGACTTCTCCAAACCATGGCACTAGCTGACTTCGCCTGTATGCTATATGACTTCTCCAAACCATGGCACTAGCTGACTTCACCTGTATGCTATATGACTTCTCCAAACCATGGCACTAGCTGACTTCACCTGTATGCTATATGACTTCTCCAAACCATGGCACTAGCTGACTTCGCCTGTATGCTATATGACTTCTCCAAACCATGGCACTAGCTGACTTCACCTGTATGCTATATGACTCCATCTGTATAACCACCTGACTATACCTGTATCACCTGACTTCACCTGTCTGCCCACCTGGCTTTACCTGTCTACCCACCTGCCTTCACCTGTCTCCCCACCAGGGAACTGGTGCTGGGAGACGTGCCATGTCTTTAAGTAACCCTCTCCTTACTTCCATCAGTTTCATCCTCTCTCCCCTCCCTGCTCTGGACAAACATCACACTCCCTTATGTGGACCCACCTCCAGCTCACACCCTCCACGTGAGCATTCTTGTCACAGTAGCTGTGATCTCTCTAAAACAGGAACTCAACTCTGACAGGACTGTGCCTAAACCTCTCCTTGCCGAATTCTAATGAACATGGCAGAGGAGTGGCCAGAAGACCACATCTGTCCTCATGGGGATTCAACAACCATGAAATTTCATGTGAATATCCACCCTGCTAATTTCCCATGCAACCTCAGAAGACTGCGATAACCCGGCCCCATTTCCAGATGGTAAAATTGAATAGAACTGAGTTGCTGTGGTCTGTTGGGTGGGGCACACATGGGTTCATGTGCCATAAGCCAGGCCAGCTCCAGTTCTTACAGTACCTGTCTGGTCCCTGTGGCCACTTGAGCAGGCAGCCCTTCACTGTCTATGACTCTACGACAGACTCTCAACCCCCTCCCATGGCATTCCAGGAACCTCTTCACCCACAGTAGCTCCATTTTCCATACTCCATTCTCTCTCACCACCTCTCCACATCCACACCTTCCACATGTGTCCCTCTGTCACCACGTCTTAGATCAACAGGCCTTTGAGCACCAGCTCTTTGGGTCTTTTCCCAGCCAACTCCTGTTCATTCCTCAATACCCAACACAAATGCCACCTTTTGTAGTAAGATGCACACAGGGGTGAATCCAACCCCTTCTCAGTCCCACAGGGCTTGGCTCTAGCAGGCACTCAATGGCTGTTGCGACTTGCTTTGTCCTTTCCTGTTGCTTTCTTTTCCTAAATCCAAAGATATGCTATTAGTTAATGGAATCAGCTCATTTTTGAAAAAGGTCTTCTAAAAGTGATTGCTGGAAGGGTGCTCTTATCTTTAGGATGCAATTGCTCATTAGTAGATTTCTACTGACTTTTGACTTTACACAGTCAACCCATGCCTCCTGATAACTCCTGGGGCCAGGAAACATGGCTTTTTGTTTGCTGGAACAGCAATTCAGCTGAGCACACGGCTTTGGTCAGAAGGAGAATGTTAGCGGTGTTGACCTCTCTTTCCCTTGCATGCTAATTAATCCTGCTTTCTAAGAACACTCTGCCATTGGAGCTCTTCCTCGTCATCACACACACAGCTGTGCACCAGTTGCTGAAGTCTTGTTTGTTCACTGATATGTGACTTCTCCTAGAAAGCTGACAGTCCCAACTTCATCAATTCAAGAATCAACCGACCCTTTCAAAAAACTAATTTCTTAATTATGAATTCAGATCATTTATTTGTCAAATTACTGAACAGAAACAGAAACAACAGATAACTGACCCTCCTTCGCCTACTACAAATATTGGACCCTAAACCTCTCATAGCCAGACACAGACCTTCTCCTGGGTTCAACTTGGAAAAGAAGAAACAACAAGAACATCTGTTAACCTCTCTGATCCTGATGCATAAACACACTGGTCAGCACTAAGCCATGGGTGAACAAGGACACAGGAGCAAGTGTCCAGTCCAGCAGCTCCCAGCCACTTGTGGTCATCAAGCCCTCAAAGTGTGACTGGGGTACTAACATTCTAGTTTGATTTAAATTAATTAAAATTTAATTTTAAAAACTGATACTTAACTCTGTTATTGCAAAACTTAAGTGTCTTTGGAACAATGTGCGTATGTGAACCTACTTTTACAACTGTCAATTTTATGAAATCTAAATATAGAACAAGTAATTCCCAATAAAAATGTAGCAGTTGAATTCAGAGCTATATGCATCTATACATAGAGATGCATCTAAATTATACACTGGATTTCAAAGACTTAGTATGGAAAAAAGGACATAAAAAATCTCAATAATTTTCACGTTATTTGTTGACATGATAATACTTTGGATATACTGGGTTAAATAAAATATACTGTTAAAATCAACTTTGGCTGTTTCTCCTTACTTTTTGAATTGGGTTAATGAACATTTAAAATTACACACGTGGCTGGTATATTTCTGCGGAACTGAGTCCGGAGAGTGCCAGGTTGGGTGAGGTAGGAGGAGAGTCTCATTTGAGGACTGAACAGGCTGCGGCCAGGTTCTAGGGATGCCGGTTATGGCAATGAAGCCCAGAGGGCCACGTGGAGCCCCAGGCCTCCCACCGCCAGCCCCCCGATCTTCACCAAGTGACCTCACAGCAGAGACCCCCTCGCCTTCTGAAGATATCTCTCTGTCCCCTTCACTGAGGTCAGACAATGGGGATCCCAGGCATCTGGAGTGCTCTTGCAGGAGGGCCCAGGAGTTGGGACATGGCGACTTCTCCGCCCCGCAGAACGGGTGGTGTAAAGAGGAGCTGGACTAACAGACACAGAGGCCTTGCTCACTGGCTTCTGCACTCACGTCATCCCTGGGGACAGCACGCCACACAGCATCTTTCAGATGAATGAGGCAGCCCCAGAGATGCCGTCAGAGGAGCCGCCCTTTCTCCTGCTGATGGGGGTCGACCTAAAAGGCCCTGCCCTGCTGACTTCCTGAAGATTTTTCACTCGGATTCCTCAGTAAATACTCAGCCATCTCCTCTCTCCCTCCCTTCCTCCCTTCTCTCCTTCCTTCTTTCCTCCCTCCTTGCCTCCCTGCCTCTCTCCCTCCCTCCTTCCCCTCTCTTCCTCCTTCCCCCTGTCTCTCTCCTTTAACGAGGCATGGTCCCACCTGCTGTGCTGACCTGACATTCTGCATAACATACACGTAGCTGAAACGGCAGGCAATGCCATGCCAAGCAAGGCAGGGGCGAGAGCTGGAAGAGCATGTCATCACTCTCCAAGACATGGCTGTAAACAACTCCGTTTTCTATGTTAAAAAATGCACTTGGCTGTAAGCATGCAAGCTGTTCTCAGGGAGGACCTCTCTTCACTGCAGTCCATCTCTGTGACGGGGGAAACCAGTCATCAAGGTGATCCCACGGAAGAAGGGACCACACCCTCACTGCACCTCACCTCCGAGGGTGGGGAACACAGTCCTGTCCTGGGGCCACAAAGGCACACAGGACCCAACCCGCTTCTCTGCGCTGATGCTCGAGCTTCTGGGGGGAACTGACTGAGGACAAGGAAACATACAAATAAGGTAATTTCTAAAATGACAAATGCTGTGAAGAGAATAAAGCAATGCTAAAGGGCTTGGGAGAAACAAGGGAGGAGGAGGGGATGGTTCTAGACAGTGCACAAGGGCTGCCTTCTGAGAAGGTGACATTCAGGAAGATCCAAGGATTTCTGGGACCAAGTACCCAGAGTGGACGAGTGTGCCGGCAGGAATGGGCCCGCTGCGTCCCAAGCACAGCAAGGAGGCCGGGGAGGCAGTGGGCGCAGGACAGCCACTTGAAATTCATCCTGCATGGGGAGCCCCTGAAGTTAAAGACTGAAGCCACAGGGTCCACTGTGTACCCTAAAGATGCCCAAAGGGGAGTAGCCTGGCAGGGGCTCTGGCCTCTGGCCCCTAGTCCTATGTGCTGCGTAAAGATTTTCCCCCTTCACCCCTTCTTTTGTCCTAATTCCTTAAAGCAGAGTGCGGTGGTGCATGCCTGTAGTCCCAGCTACTCCGGGGGCTGAGGCAGGAGAATCACTTGAGCCTGGGAGGCGGAGGTTGCAGTGAGCCGAGATTGCACCATTGCACTCCAGCCTGGGCGACAGAGCGAGATGCTGTCTCAAAAAAAACAAAAAACAAAAAACAAACGAACAAACAAACAAACAATCAGAACGCACCAAGAAACTAATAGAACTCTATGTATGCCTTTATTTTATCTGAAAAATAAGGAAACCTTTGCCTTTACTTTGACTTAGGAACCAGACTGACACTGGCACCCTTTACCTGCATTGCCACACAGTAACCGAGGTCTTGCCACTGGGACCTGCCAACATTTGTATGCAAAGGGATGTCTCCGGAGTGGCTAATTTTATGAAGACAACACCTTTCAATAGGAGACTTTTGAAATGAGATGGATATCGCCGCAGGGATCTTGTGTGCTTGTTGAAGTTGGAGGAGTACCTTATAAACAATATACTTTCAAGAGCTGTTGAACTTAAAGGTGAATTGCGCATTTTCCTTTTACCAAAAGACGCAAGTTCTGAATGGGAATTGAAGGCAGGCTGTTCTCATGTCTGCCACTCAGCTTACATTTTCAAAAAGCAGCAACACATGCAGCTTGTCGCTTCAAGATCAACAGCCATTTTGATAATAAGTGAGAAAAAGCTCTCCTTTCCAAAGGGATTTAGACTATGATGGGGCACTTTAGAAATGGATGGAAATATTTCCAATGTTATGAAATGTTGTCTGTCACTTATAAAATCTCTCAAATGTGCAGTCCTTAAAATCCTGGAAATAAAAATCTCTTAACCTCTTTAAAAGTCTTCCAAACCAAGGGCTTCAGATGTGTTAGCCAATATGTTAAAAACATTAAAAATGCAACACCTTTCAGTGAGTTTGCAAGAAAGTTGATTGACAATTGATGGAGCTGTAGCAGCCAAATTTCAACATAAAATTTTGCAGTCCTGTTAAATGAAATTGAAAAATGATGCTGATGATTTAGGAAGTGATGGTAACAAGCCCTTCCTCCCACATACCTTACACATCTTTGTGCAGAATGCTTTTCATCTTTGAAGGCCACGAGCATCAAGCATTGAAGCAAGCCAACATGGGCTAAGTCTTGCTGTAGCACAAAGAACGAAAGTTTTCAAAAACAAGGCAGTGTTAAATATCTTATTGCTCTCACTAATATGCCTTAATATTACAGTTTAAATTCCAAAAAAAATTTCACATAAAGAAACTTGGATTAAAATTATTTCATCTTGAGCTCATTTTAAAAAAATGTGTAAATTGTGTGTATGTTTACAAAGATTATACTAGCAGAGTGTTAATATCATATATATGTAAATAAAGAAACAGTAGGGGTGCATACCCCGTATTTTTTAGTAATGGGGCAAGTGACCGAAAAAGCTCGGGGCCTCAGCCTCAGCTTCGGAAGCCCTGTGCTATTGTCTTGCACCTTGTATATTCGGCCCCAAGGAAGACCCAGCTCACAGGGAACTGAGGAGCTTCAAGAGCAGGAGGCTCCTTGGATTTCACGGAGCGTGAGATGGCAGAGAGAAGATGAGGATGCTTTGACCAACCCAGCAGCTGCCCCCAGACATACGTGGGGGCAAAGCACAGACTGTCAGGTTCTTCCCGCAGGCCCAGGATGGAGCCCGGTGCCTGGAGGACAGGAAGCTGGCAGGGCACGTTTGCTGAGTTGAGTGGATGACACTGTCAGCAGCTAAGTGTCAGCTCCGGCACCACGAGGGGGTCAACGAGTCCCAGGAAGCTAACGAGCTGGACTTGTTACTGGGACGTGTTTGTCCTTTTCCATCGCCGATGATAATCACCATGATTAACACTGAATGAAGTCCATAATTCAACGTCACTTGGTGCTGAGGATTTGAAGCTGCTGGCCTTGGCCCCTTTTCCTGGTGACATGCTCTGCTAGCACAGGCCCCCAATTTCTTGGGGCTCCCTCCCTCTCAGCCCCAGTCCCTGCCTCAGCCCTCCTCCACTTGCTCAGGGAATGAGCAGACCACCTCTGCCCACTGTCACCTCCTCCAGGAAGCCTTTCATGACCCACTTTCCATTTCTCATAGTAGTCCCACGGGACTACCCAGGTAGATTTTTGCGAGTCCCTCATCTCATCCCCTCAGAGTCTACCCCACCCACACGGGGCATGGCCAGAGCTACTCTCATCAAACACTGGGGGAGTGAACTCAATTTCCCGTCCCCAACCCATCCAGGGTCCTGCCATGTGGTTTCCCACCTCTGAGTCTTTGCCCTTGTCATACCCACCACCCAGGATGCCCTTTCCCTTCTTCTCCACTGGGCACATGGGTCCTGCTTCTTCAGCCAGCCCTCTGCTAAGGCTGGGCCATGTCTGGCCAGACTCTGTGGCTGCAGCACCAAATGCAAGGCTTGGCCCAGGGGCGATGCCCAGAGAGCATCTGCAGAAAAACCCAATGAGTAAATGCTGCCCAGGTTCACTGTGTTCTATCTGCTTCTTGAACAAACACCAGCATGAGAGGTGTCCAGGCCTGGGGGCTGCTGTAACTGATTATTTTAATAAATCCAGGATGCTCCAGCTGGGGAGATGGGGACAGTGTGATGGGGTTCTCACTAAAACCACAGGCAGGGATTTCCCTGGAGAGTGGCTGCGCCTCTGAAGTCTCCCTGGGCTGCCATGGGCTGGAAAAGGGGCAGAACAGCAAAGCCAGCAGCCAGGAGACTCAGTCCCTCACCCAGCTGGCTGGATGACAATGAACTCATGGTGTTATTTTCTCAGATTCACAGCTGTCACCCTCCCACCCCCATCCCCTGCCAATATTTGAGGCCTGGACCCTGGCTTCAGGCACTGATTAAAACCCTCCCCTCTGGATGAGAACTGGGGGTTCCTGGAGATGAAGAGGTTTGCTGACAGGGCATGGTAGATGGGGTCTGGCAGGGAGGGAAGGGGACAAAAGCAGAACCAGGAAGCCACTTTCCAAGTCACAATGCCTCCCTGGGCACTGTCACCTCATCCCGGGGCCCCACCTCCCATTTCTGTGGGCACCGCCCTCTATGCAGGGTGGCAGATCTGCAGGGCGGTGTGAGAGGCAGGTGGGAGCAGATTGGCTTCCCTTTGAAAACAATGACATGGAGATGGGGACACACACCAAGGTCCTGTTAGCCGCTGGGGGCGCCTCCAGCCTGCATGTCCAGAGCACCCAGGGAATCCTCACTGACTAATGACAGGGCCCACCTGGAAGCAGCCTCTGGCAGCGGGAGTGGGAGGGTCTGAGTCCCAGGAGGCCCTGGTGAGGAGGCACCGTCATGAGTGGAGGTTGCCTTGAGGCTGTGAGTACAAAGTGGGACACAGGCTCAGCTGCCTGCCTGTGCCTGGGCTCCACCGGCCTCTGCTTTATGGGCCTATAAATCGGAACTCCACAGCAGACGGGCTGCGTTCTAATCCATCACTCACTACCCTCCCCTCTGCAGCCACTGAAATCCAAAATAATGAATCTCCTCGCTCCCCTCTCCGGCTCTATCAATAACACCTTAGACCAAGAAATTAGCATTTAGAGCCAGGATCTGACTTGGGGGGTGGGGGGGGCCTACTCTCAGCTGCAGTGGATTGCGCCTCCTCCCCTTGGAAATGCTGGGAGCTCTCGTCCCCTGCCCAGGAGAGCTGAAAAACAAAGCACCTCATCCAGCCGCTACCAGAGCAGCCCTGAGTGTCTCTAAAAGCCACATCCATGGGGTTGGGGAGGAGGAAGTTCCGGAGAGGCCACATCCACCCAGTGGCTCTGAAGGACATTTATTTGGGCTGAGGACACTTAGTGTCTCACAGTTTTGCAGAAGCATCTATTTCACATTGCACCTCACTGCATTCATCAGACATGTGTGTTGCATATACATGTACATGTTATATTATATGTGTATAGAACATGTGCACCCATATGCAGACGGCCTCCCCCTGTGGTGGCTGGACTTATGATTCCATGTCCCAATAAACCCATGGCGAAGTTGTGGAGCATCTGCACCCGTGCCCTCCACACACACATGTTCTCTGCACATAGGACAGGCTGCTGTAAAATGGGCATATTGTACACACAGCACTATCCTCCTCCTTCTGTAGATATTTCTTTTTTCTTTTTTGAGATGGAGTCTTGCCCTGTCTATCCCCCAGGCTGGAGTGAAGTAATGTGATCTCAGCTCACCGCAACCTCCGCCTCCCGGGTTCAAGCAATTCTCCTGCCCCAGCCTCCCAAGTAGCTGAGATTATAGGTGCGCCCCACCACGCCCAGCTAATTTTTTGTATCTTTAGTAGAGATGGGGTTTCACCACATTGGCCAGGCTGATCTTGAACTCCTGACCTTGTGATCTGCCCACCTCGGCCTCCCAAAGTGCTGGGATTACAGGCATGAGCCACCACACCCAGCTTCTGTGGATATTTCTAAAGTCTCTTCAAGGCACAGGCCTTCTCACCTCTCACTTCCTGCTGTAATCACTTCTGCCTGGGAGGTGGCCCAAGAGCTGGGCAACAGCGATGGCACGGTCCTGGAAGACACCCTGGAAATGGGAGCGGCTTCCAGAGCTCCTGTAGCTTGCCACACGGCTACAGATACAGACATCCCCAAGACACACAGATCCCCCATAGGATGGCAGGAGTTGACACACATCCAAGACAGGTGAGGTGGGAGTTCTAAGCCAAGGTGGAGTCCAGCCTTGGGGGGCTGTTCCCTTTGATATTCTGAGGAATAGGCCTAGGAATGGTTTACATCTGGTTCCATGTTCATCTCTGACCCCTACGGGAAGAGATGAACTAGATCAGTCACTTTCCATGGAATTCCCTCCCACTACTTTGTAATTGCAATAGACTTCTACTGGATAGCACTACGGTTCCCAAACTGTGGGTTGAGGCATCCTAGCCATCGTCAACTCACAGGAACCTGGTGGGATATTTTAAGTTTGTGAGGGAAACACAGTGACCAACATTTCTTGGATCCTGCACCAATTACCAGTCAGGTTGTTCACGGTTTCCACCTTAGATCATGCCACATATCCCTCTCAGTGATACCAACTCTTTGCAAAGTCAGGTTTTTGGTGGTTGCTGTGATAAAAAGGAAATCAGTGTGGAACATGAAATGAGGATGGAAGCATCTAACTGAGTCTCATTCCAAAGTCTGGAGAGAGTATGTAGTACATCGCAAGTGCACAGCCTGTCAATGAGCAGTGGTGAAGAATGAAGGAAAAACACTATTTTCCTTTTGATTTATGTGTATCATTTTAAAAGAATACCTATGTTATTAGGTATCAGGACATAAATACTTATGCTATTACGACATAAATATTTATTAAGTTGTTTGAACCTAATTGCTTCACAAGTGAAGCTTCTAGGTTTTGGTTGTTGCTGTTGTTTCTCATTTGTCCTAGGTGTGCTGTGAAAGATTTTTGAGCCACAAAGGGCACTGTAAGCTGAGAAAGTTTTGGAACCTCTGGTGTAGCAGAGAAAATTAGGGGTGTTGCCTAGTATCCTGACCTTGGTTTCTAATACCATTCTCCAATAAAAGCAGTCAGAGCTCCTTGGAGAAATGGTTGATGCTTAGACTGGGTAGGAAATATATTAGATGAGCCTGGAGCATCTTGTAGCGCCAGAAAGCAAGGACGTGCTTATAAACAAAATAAAAATCACAGTGATCGGAATATGTCAAAGAGACACAGCAACTGACTGAAAGTGCTCCCAATGACCAAAGCTGGAATGGCTTAAACAACAAAATAAAGTACTATTGGATTATAGCTGAAAGGAGAAAATATTCATGAGTTCATCCACATATAAATACATGATTAAATAAATAAATGGGGGGAAGAGACACACCTCCCATGCAGAGGAATTCCAAATAATTTATGCAGGTCCTCTGCTCTCAAGGGGAGGGAGACTCACTCCTTAAACGTGGGCTGCCCATAGCAACCTTCTTCCAAAGAGGGCAGTGTGCAAAGGGCGCCAAAGAGAAACTCTACAGTGGAGAAGCCTGGCAAACACCCCTCAGCCAGTGACAAGGGTCAGTGTCAACAGTGGTAAGTACTGGTGGCAGGGTGTGGCCTCGGTGCGATGCGATGAGGATAGCACTGCACCTCTGTGGTCTTCCTCCCAGGAACCCATAATAATCCCAGTGCAATCATGAGGAAAACACTAGACAAATTCCAACAGAGGAACATTCTTTAAAAAACACCTGACCAGCACTCTTCAAAAATGTCAAAGTTATCACAAACAAGGGAAGTCTGAGAAACTGTCACAGCCAGGCGGAGCCGAAGCAGACATAACGACTACATGTAACGTGAAGTTCTGGGTGGGATCCTGAGACTGATGAAGGCATTAGGTAAAGACTAAGGAAATCTGAATACAGTTTGCACTTGTAACCTTAATGCATCCATATGGTTCCTTAGTTATGACAAATGTACATACCAATGTCAGATGTTAATAACGGGAAATTGTGGGCAAGGGATATAGGAACTCTATACTATCTTCACAAGTTTTCTGTAAACCTAAAACAGTTATAAAATTTTAAACTATTTTAAAATGCACTTGAAACATAAATAGAAAAATAAATATGAGTGTTAGAGTCAGTAGACCTGTGTCCAAATCTAAGTTCAGGTCCTTCCTAACTGGGTGGCGGAGAGCACTCACCAAATACCTATGTGCCCCCTCTGCATTTCCCAGCCTCCACTGAGGTAAGCCAGGCCATGTGACTAGCTCTAGCCAGTTGTAAGCACTCACCAGATACCCATTGCACCCTCTGCATTTCCCAGCCTCCATTGAGGTAAGCCAGGCCATGTGACTAGCTCTAGCCAGTTGGCTGTGAGCAAGAGCAACGCATGTCACTTCCTAAGGGAGCTCAGAACCAGAGTGTCTCCTTCAAGCCAAACAGGCACCACCCACAGGCCTGGAGCTTCCCTGAGTGAGAAGTGATCTTGTGTTGTGTTGAACAACCGAGATGTGGAGTTTTGCTTGTCACTGCAGCTGGTATGAATTACTCCAACTCTAACCTACTGTGTGGCCTGTGACAGTCAGTGTCCTCATCAGTAAAGTGGTGGTAAAAATAAGAATGTTATGTGGCATCCAATAGAGGCTCAGTAAATATTAACTGTGATGGCCATCACTATCTTCATCATCAACCCATCATCTTCATCTTCAGCAGCAGCAGTAGCAGAGTCATCATCATCATCACCATTACCACCATCATCATCACCTCATCATCATCACTATCATCACCATCATCATTAACACATCATCATCTCTATCATCATCACCATTATCACTATCGTCACCATCACCATTAACACATCATCATCATCTATCACCACCATCATCATCATCTCCATAATCACATCATTACCATCATCACCAGCACCATCGTCACCATCACCATCATCACCATCGCCACCATCACCATCACTATCACATCATCATCATCATCATCACCATCACAGCACCATCACCATCATCATCATAAACACCATCAGCATCACCACCATCATCACCATAAAAATCACCATCATCACCATCATTATCATCATTATATCATCATCATCACCATCACCATCATCACTTCATCACCATCATGATTGGCATCATCATCATCATATCACCATTATCTTCTTTATTATAATCATTATCTTTATCATCGTCATGCTAATCATATTTTCCTAATCATTTTCATCATCATTATTATAGCATCATCATATCATCCCATCACTATGATCTTCTTTATCATCATCTTCATCTTCATAATTCTAATCACCATACTACTATCAGCACAATATTACCATCTGCATTATCCTCATCATCTTCTGGTGAGGATGGAACCCACAGCTTTTATTCCAAGAGCAGAATAATCCTCTCACTTCTGAGCCCAGGAGGAGGGTGGGAGTTTCTGTCTCAGGGTCAGCCGGGGAAGTTGTCTGGAAACAGTACTTCTTCAGGGACTAGTTATTTATTTTTAAAATCATGTCTCATCGATCCTCAGTCAGAGGAAACAAATGCAGCCTGAGCGAGTGGAGTCTCCACAGAATCCAGAAATGCCAGGCAGCCCTTGCTCCCCCTCCCTCTGAGCACCTTTGGCTCGAGGTAGCTAACACACGAGCCTCAATAGTAACATGAGGAGGAGCATCCGGTGAAGGAAATTAATTTCCAAAGCCTGCCAGTGCACCGCATATCATTCAGAGTGGCCAGCGGCCACTTCCGAAGTTTAACTCCTGTGGTGAGGTCAGAAAAAGTAAGCCTGTTGATACAGGTAACTCAGGCAAGCAACGACGAAAAAAGCCATACAGCTGCCTAGAGATCGGGGAATTATTGGGACCATTTGCTTCTTCTCTTTCTTGAATAAAATGTTTGTAATACTCATTGTAACAGCGACTGTGGCATGGGGCCTGTCTTCTGGAGAGCTTTTGTGCAGTGGCTGCCGTGGAAACAAGCTCAGCATGAAAGCTGGGACAGACGCTGGGTTCAAATCCCAGCACAGTGGCCACCTCCCGGCTGGTGAGCTTGGGCCCAGCTCCTCATTGCTCCTAGAGCTGCTTTCCTTCCATGTGAAGCAGGCATGCCACCACCCAGGACACTGGGAGCAATGTGTCCAGACTCACATGCCGAATTGTAACCTCCACTCCCTCAGAACTGACCCTATTTGCAGTCTTTATAGCAGTAACTGAGTAAACGAGGTCATCAGAGTAGGCCCCAAGCCAACATGACTAGTGTCCTTACAGAAAGGGGAAATTTGGACACAGAGACACACACGGGGCTGACACCATGTGACAATGAAGGCAGAGAGCTGTCAGGAGAGGAAGGGCAGGGACAGTCAGCCAACCACCAGAACCAGGAGGGGCCACAGGAGCAGTGTGTCTGGCGAAGTAGAGAGAATGTGAATCTCCACTTCATAGAGGGACAAATGGCCTCAGTGTGTGTGTGACAGCAGAAAAGCAGAGATTTGAAGTCGGGCCTGCAGCCTCATGGCCCACAAGCCAACCTCTCAGTGAAGCCAGGAGACACCTGTCCCTCCATCCCCATTAGAAACGTCCTCCTGGGCTGAAGCTAACAACTGTGCAATTTCCCTGGCAGGCTTCTTTTGTGGGAATGCAAAAACACCCAATGTGAAAAGCAAAGGAGGAAGGTGTTCTCACATAAATTAACCTGACATCTTATGTTTCATAAAGTAATTTCTAACAAGTACCATTTTCCTGGAATTAGGTTGTTTACATTTTAGCCAAATTTTGTTCTCACTTACGTTGCTTAGCGATAGTCAAAAGCAACAAGGCCCTCGGAATTCACAGCAGTTAAAAGAATGACTAGACCACTTTGAATTCTAGAACAGTATGTGCACATGAGATAAACAAGCATGATTCTCTGGTTATGCCCAGAAAGGGAATAAACTCCATCTGTGTAATCTGGAACCTGCAGCACAGAGCTTCCCGGCTGAGCTGTGTATTAGAGTCCGTGAGGCTCCCATCAGTGGAGGTATGTAAGCAGAGGCAGATGGCATCTGGTCAAGGAACGTGCTCCCAGAAAGGGAGCTGGGTCAGATTCCCCTCCAAACCCCAGAGTTCTGAGATGGCACTCCTCTCATTCAGCCTTGATCATCTAGTGGCATGGGAAGAGTCCAAGTGGCAGGGAAAATAATGCCCCCATGAAACTCCTGCTTGATTTGCGAATGTGGGAAATGCTGGCAGACAGAGAGATGGCTGTTGCACTAGACTTGCCCTGGGCAGGTCACTTACTGCCCTGAGCCTCAGTTTTATTTCCAGGAAAATGGAAATGAAGGATGAAGTCTTCCTGAGGGCCTCTTGCTGGTGATGTTAACTGCTACACGCCCAAGACCAAGAGCATGCCCTGGCCCACGGTGGTGGCATGCAGTCATTGTTTGAAGAGTCCCTCAACAAAGGAAGAGAAGAGCTCTGCACACCTGGGCATGCCTGGTGTGGGACCTTCTCCTTTTCCTCCCCACTCTGCCACCTCACCCTTCACCCCCAGCCAATGCAGAGGGAGGACCAGGGGTCAGCAGACTCCCATCCACAGAACGGATTTTGGTATGACTGGGGAACTAGTAATTTCTTTGTACATTTTTAAAGCATGGCATATTGGGTTCAATGGTGTGCCACATATGCAAATTTATGCTCACCTGGAACCTCAGAATGTAACCTTATTTGGGAATAGGGACTTTGCAGATATAATTAGTGAAGACAAGGTCATCCTGGAGTAGGTTAGACCCTAAATGCAATGGCTGTGTTCTTATAAGAAGCAGGAAACTTGGACAAACACACACAGAGAAGTCCATAAAAAGAGGCAGCTGCAGAGATGCAGCGGGGTGGCTAAGAAGAAGCCAAGGACTGCCAGTAACCATCAGAGGCTTGAAGAGGTGAGGAAGGAAACTGCCCTGGGCTTGGGGCCTGCTCACACCTTGATGTCAGACTCTGGTCCAGAGCAGTGTGAGAATACGTTTCTGCTACTTTAAGCCATCCAATCTGTGGTCCTTCCTTATGGCAGCCACAGGACACAGATGCAGGTTGTATATTAAAGCAATACCAATCAAAATGAAACAAAACCAAATAGAACATGCAACAGAGACAGTGTATGCCCCTAAAGCTTAAAGTATGTACCATCTAGCCCTTTACAGAAAACGTTTGCCAACCCCTGTTCTTGAGTAGAATCCAAACTCCCTATCACTATCCCAGCGTTCATAGCCTACTGTCTCCCCAGCCTCATCCGAGGCCATCCCTCTCCTCCTTGTAGCCACCACTCTTGGCATGCTCAGTCTCACTCACTGACCATCCACGTTTTTTTGCCTCAGGGCCTTTGTGTACGCAGCTGATCACAGCTCATGCACCACTTCCTCAGGGCAGCCTCTTTCCCATCTCCCCACAGCCTGGGTCGAGCACATTGTGACACTACTTCAGAGAACACTGACCTCCCTTTTCCCAACACAATCATGGGGTAATTATGTATAATTACTAGTTAGTGGTAACGAATTATAATCAATCGATAAGTGCAATTAATTGGGTGATCATTCACTTACTGCCTGCCCCCATACTAAGTTGTCAACTCCACGGGGTAGGGGCTAAGTCACCAGTAAGCACCACAGTGCTTTGTACAGATCAAGTACGTCCTCTAGAAATATTTGTGGGATGGATGGGTAGATGGATAAATGAATACATGGATTAAGAGGTAGATGGATAGATGGATGGATAGGTAGACGGATGCATGAGTAGATTGATGGGTAGGTAGATGGATGAATGGATGAGTAGATTGATGGGTGGGTAGATGGATGGATGGATGGGTGGGTGAGTAGATGGATGGATGGATGGGTGGGTGGGTGGATGGGTGGGTAGATGGATGGGTGGGTGGGTGGTTGGATGGATGGATGGATGGACAGATGAATGGAATGGATGTATAGATGGGTGGACAGATGGGCAAATGGACAGATGGACAGATGGATGGAGGGATAGATGAGTGGATGAGTAGGTGGATGGATGGATAGATGGATGGGTAGATGAATGGATGGTAGATAAATGGATGGGTAGATGGATGGATAGATGGATGGATGAGTAGATAGATGGATGGGTAGATAGATGGGTAGATGGATGAATGAATAGATAGATGGATTGGTAGGTAGATGAATAGGTAGATGGATGAATGGATACATGGATGGATGGGTAGATGGATGGATGGCTGAACAAACCTAATTTCAGGAGCTCCCCAGGCTAGCCTGGACTTCCAGCCCCTCCCCTCCATGTCTGTAGGTTCCCACCTGGCCTGGAGTCCCACCTAGACCTCAGATCCAATAGATAAAAGTGATTCTCTTGTTCCCATGTCTCAGTAGCCCTGTATGACAAATTAAAAACTGAGTGGGTTTGAATAAAGGGCGGTGAAGCCCCCATTTGGGCCCAGATCTATACTGAGCAGGACTCTAGACACCCAGGGAGGAATGAGACCCAGCTTCTGACCTTGATCTCCTAAAGCTATGGAGAGGAGGTGACATTGAAAGACACAGCATCAGAGGGCCTGGGGTTAAGTCGAGATGCCCCAACCACCACCCGCATACATTAACTACAGTCCCCAAATATGGCGGCCAGCTCCATCTTGCTTCTGCAGCCACGGATGAGAGTGTTCCATCCTGTCTCGCTTGGCAAACCTCATTTCCATACCTCCCAAGGCTACATTTGCACTCACAGGAACCTCTGTTGATAGGGAAATAAGTGTCTAACTCTCAGAGATTATCAACATGCTAATGGAGACCTCATTACCCAGCCTTACAAGAATCAATATCCAAAGAAGAATGGAATGTCGGGCAAAGCTCCCTCTCCCCTCTCCAGCAGGCTTGAAGATGGGTAAGAAGACAACAGTGTGAGGGTTTCAGGTGCTTAGTGGTCCTGGCAGCTGAGCCCCATGTACCCAGAGCCATCCCTATTTCTTTACTGTCCTTCGAAGATGTTGGTGCAGGGGCCAGGGGTGGAAGAGCCTGTGGTTTGCTGGGGGCGCATCTTGTGCTGGCACAGTCTCAGACGCCCTATGAGCACTTCTCCTATGCTCTTCCACGTGGTTCCTGGAAGCAGCACTGTCACCTCCTCCTTAGAGATGGCCACTGTCACCTGCCCAAGCCATCGAGAGACAAAGCGCAGCCCCTGTCTACCTGACAGCGGGGTCTGTCTTCTTTCTTTCTACCACCACCTGCCTCCAGTAGAGGGATTCCTCAGAAATGACCTTCCAGGTGAAAATCCATTCATCCCTCACTCTCCATCCCACCCCATAATACAGTGTGTTCTCTGAGGCTCTTTCTAGGAGCTGAGTTAATAAAGACTGTCAAAACCCGAGAGTCTGCCAGAAGCTTCCCGGCCCCAGCCACCTTGGATAGGAATGAGTGAGACAGAACAAACAGATCAATAAAGGTAATTACAAGCCATTTCCATGGGCTTGGCGGCCGGCATTTTTCCTGTGCTCCTAACCTGCGAGGATGGGAGTATTTGTTCAGACCGTTCCCTGACCCCAGAATTCAGGCCAGGGCCTCCACAGAAGCCTCCCTGCCTTTAATCCAGCGGGTGGCCACTGGCACACATCTAAAGGACAGTGGTTCGGGTAGCTCCCCTCCCTGCTCCCCAACCAGAATAGTGAGAAATAAAGTCTCAACTCCATAGCGCCTGGCCCCGGCCCTGCAGTACGAATGCAGGTCATGCCTCCCAACGGGTGACAACGATGACAGCAATGGGTATTTGCGAGTGGTCAGTGGGCACCAGTGCTGGGCTATGCCCTTGTGGAGAGCAGCTTGTTCATCTTGTACAACCACCCAGCGGGGGAAGCTATTGTCATCCCATTTCCCAGCTGAGGAGACTGAGGCATGGAGAGGGATGAGGACTTGCTGTAGATGGCACAGTGGGCAGGTGCAGCACAGGCTCAGACCCAGGCCCCCTCAGACCTGTGCCTCCTCCAGCCAATGCCTCAATCCCAGCCACACTTCTTGTTCCAGCGGCTGGAGTTCATGATACAGGTCAGGACTGCCCAACCTGGGCCCCCGCTGGCACCACTCCCTAGAGCCTCCGATGCCCCCATCAGCTCCTGCCTGTCCAAGAACACATACCCACCATCGGGGTCAGCCTCCATGACATCCTGCAGAATTTATCAGCTGGGAGGGCTCTGGGCCTCCTCCAGGTGCGCCCTGACCTCTGTGTGCCCATGTCACCATCGGTCCCCTAGAGTGGCTCAGGATGCTTCAATACAGCTTCACAGAGCTGGGCCAGTCTCGAAATAAACCAGGTGTGGTTGGGTCTGTGGGGAGCTTGTAAGGGCTTCAGGGTCCCAAACAAAACCCATGGAAGCCTGAGGCACTGGGGGCACGGGGACCACAGGCCCTCATGGAGGGGGGCACACAGCTGCTCAGAGGCCAGGGCAGAGTGCAGCATCGGTGTGATGGGAGAAGGCCATTCCAGGCAGAGGGAGCCCCTCCCCGGGAAAGTGAGGGCTGGGCCAGAGTACCGGGGACTCACACCCCAATAAGAGCAAATGATGCAGAGGAAGCGAGTAGTGGCTCAAAACACATAGAGAAGACCGGGAGTGCTGAGGCCCAAATAGGGGCAGGAGCGACATTGGGCAGGGCAAAAACCAAGGGCAGACAGGGCAGGGCAGAGGAGGACAGTAAAGGTCCTTGGAGGGTTAGCCATGTGGGGGCCTGGGAAGGTGAGCCATGACTCTAGGGGATGGCTCTGGGGTAAAGCCAGAGGCCCCTGGACTAGAGACCCTAGGGTGAGGCGGGGCCAGGGACAGCCCCTCTTGGGAAAGCTGAGCCTGAGGGGGTGTATGAGTTGGCCTCCTGGGCCAGGTCAAAAGCCCCCCAGGGTAGGCACCAGGTGAACTTGCAGACCCACCATGCAGGCACAGGATAGCGGTGCAGGGCGTGGGTGTCCCTTTCCCGGGCATCGGCTTGGCACACCACTCATGTCAGCTCACGTGCGTGGGAATGAACTTACCAGGCAGCACTGTCAGATGCTCAAGGTCACCGCACTGGCACAGGGGGAGCTGGCATCTCACCTGTAGTTACGACCCAAGCCAGGTTCTTCCTGCCTGGGGCAGGATCATCTGGGTCTTCCTCAGCCCAAAGTGGTGGTTTTCCACCCCAGTAGGTTTTGCCCCCAAGGGACACTTGGCAATGTCTGGGTACATTTTTGGTTGTCATAACTGATAGAGGGGTACTATTGGCATCTAGTGGGCCAAGGCCAAGGCCACCCTACAATGCATAGGACAGCCCAGTCCCACAACACAGAATCCCTCAGCCCCAAATATTAACATTGTCAAAGTCAAGAATGCCTGGTCTAAGAGAATCTGTTTCTCAAATGGAGTCAGTTATGCATCCCTCTCCCATATAAGTGTTTCTGGACACCTCAGCCAGTTGAAGAAGAGGTGACTGACCACAGGACCCCAAAGCAGCCCTGGGGACACAGTGGGCAGTGACAGAGCTCCAGGACCCCTCCTCACTCAACACCTCCTCCAGCTCTAGTGTTGCAGGAAACCTCAGAGGCTTCACTGTGAACCCCATCTGGCTGGACCCTTAGTCCATGTCTTGTCTTCTCGGTGTCTGTGAGTAGGTCGCTCTGCCTCTCTGAGCCTCGTTTTCTTCATCTGCGAAGCAGGTGTCAGAGCATGAAATGTGCTGGTGGGTGCAAGTCATTTGGAACATGGGTGCAGGGCTGCTCTTCACGTCAGCATGGGGCACTGTGCCCCCACTTCCATTTCCTCCCCAAGGAAGGCATCACGTCGGGGTAGGCCAAGTCTCAGCTCAAACCACTGCCCCTTTCAGAGGCCCTGGGGATTGCCTGTGTACTTTTCCCCGGGGCACTTGCAAAGCAAGGTGCTTCAAATGACTCATATATAGGAATGATCCTTTTTAAAGGCACTGGACATGGAAAAGCACTGGGTAAAAACTCATCGGATGAATCAGTGATGATCACTATGATAATAGAATCTAGTCCAGAGCAGTTAATCCAATTCTCAGTCTCCATAGTTGGTTATTCATCTCTATCTACTTAATAAGTGTGATAAAGAGAACGAATCCTTGTGTGGCTAGGACACTTTGCAGTCTATAAAGCACACAATCATCTTCAAAGCTTTTTTATCCTTATGTAATTTGGATCTCACAATAACCAGATGCCAGAGTAGTGTCACCAACTCCAATTTACAGATGAAGTAATTGAGGCTCAGATATGAGAAACTATTTGCCACTCTCCCCCATCTGCCCATTCCCCCCACCGTCCCCGCCACTGTCCCTCCACCCAACTGGGTAATGAAGCTAAGATCACTGTAAGAGAAAGGAAGAGGAAAAGACCTTGGGCACTTTCTTGGTTGATTGAACAAAGGTAAATTCAACTGCCCTTTCCTCAGTGTCCCCATGGGAAGCACTTGCATTGTGACAACAACTGCCCTCCTTGTGTGTGTGTTTTGCACACTTGTCTTCCCACTGAGAGGAGAGCATATCAATGATATGCCTGGTACAGGGGAGGAAAGTAAAGGGATGGATGGATGAGTGGACAGATGGATGGATAAGTGGATAGATGAACGGATGGACAGGTGGGTGGTTGGATGGATGGATATGTGAGTGAGTGGGTGGATGGATGGGTGGGTGGATGGATGGATGGATGGTGGGTGGGTGGATGGATGGATAGTGGATGGATGGATGGGTGGTAGGTGGATGGATGGGTAGATGGATGGATGGTAGGTGGGTGGGTAGATGGATGGGTGGGTGAATGGGTGGTAGGTAGATGGGTGGACACATGGATGGTGGGTGGGTGGATGAATGGTGGATGGGTGGGTGGAAGGGTGGGTGGGTGATTGGATGGATGGATGGATGGATAGATGGATGGGCAGATGGGTATATGGAAAAAAAATCTAGATCCTAGTTATATGACTACATGTTTCAAGCATACATATACTCTTATGAAAAGGGAACTTTGTGCAGATTTTCCATGAGCCCAAGAATGGGTCTCAGCCTCCTGGGTCTTTCCATGTGTCCAACTCAGTCCCTGCCAGTAATAGGACCAGTCCTCCTTCTTTTTGCTCCCCATATTCCCTCTGGGTGGGCTCCTCTGGGCCCAGGTTACAGCCACAGAGGCTGCACAAGTGTCTCCAGCCCAGCCCCTCCTGGAGCTCTTTGCTAATATACCAAATGTCAGCTCCCCACTCAGATGCCTCAAGGCACCTTTAAAATCAACATTCTCAGAGGAAACTCATTATGGGTCCCCACAAGCCCACTCTTTCTCCAGTGTCTCTGGCTTCAGGAAGGAGGATGGGAACCCCACTCTCCCCATTGCCAAAACCCAGCCCCACTGCCCAGATCCCCATCACCCCTCACCTGGATGGTGGCAATGGCCTCTAGCGGGTCCCCTCCTATCCAGCCATAGAGGATCATTTCAAACAGAACCCTAATGTTGGCATCCTGTGTTTAGAATCCTTTACTAGTTCCCCATTTCTCCCAGGAGTCAATGAGCATTGCGACGTGGGTTGCGTGTTGAATATCAGCACTGTTTCCAGGACTCTTACCCACTGCAGAAGCACCATGTGCTGGACTAGTGGGCACTTGTTATGCCAGCTCCACACCTTTCTCATCTGTCCCTGTGAACAGCTTCCCTGGGGGCTCTGCCTCTGCCACCTGCTGTCACACTGACCTTCTTCAGGTCTCTCCAGCCTCAGGAACTTTGCACCTGCTCCCTTCACCTATGTAGCTCTTACCTTCAGGTTTAGGCTCAAATGCCACTTTTGCAGGGAAAATCCATGAACCCCTTCTAGAGCAACTTTTAAACCCATGCCTTTTCCTGACACTTTGCACATTTCCTTTACCCAACCAAGGTCTGCAATTTGATGCATTTTTTTTTTAAAATCAACATCAGTTTCCCTCAGGGAATGAGAGCAGGGGCTATGTCTGTTTTCATCCGATACCCATCCCTGACACTAAATAGTTGCACGGGTAAATGAAGAAATGAGGGCTTTTCCCCAGTTGTGGGTGTGGGGTAGAGAGACGAGCTGAGGCACCACGGCCTGGGCTGTGTCTCAGATGCCTCCTCATTCCTCTGCCAGCAAGGGCTGGTGGAGGGCATTTGTGCTCCTGCACAGGCTACATGGGCTCACACAGGTGGGTAGGGACCGTGGCTGGGGGTGTCTTTGGAAATTGCCCCTGCCAGAAAGTGCCCTCAGGATGCTGCCTGCTTTTAACTACTTGCAGGCAATTTCAGAGCGATTGCACCTAACTGCTCTTTGAGAAAGTGGCCATTAAAACAAGACAGTTTAATAGCAACTGGCTCACACAGCCAGAGGTTCTGGAATGGTCCGTCTCATGCAATTACCATCACTTTCACATAGAGGGAGTGTTTACCCTGAAGAGGTCTTTGGAGATTGTCTGCATAGGTTAGACTTGAACTCCGGTTTCCAGAGAGAAACCTGAACAAGGACACCTTGCAGAAAATGCTGCTGTCGTCCTCAGGAGTTTTGCCAGGTGAACGGCCAGGCTGAGCAGCTGATTCCAGACACAACCTCGACTGTGATGACGTTGATGCACTTGCACCTGAGCCTCTGTGCCTTGGACTTCACCTGCCCCATGTCCTCAGCTCTCCTGGGAACTCTGCCCTAGTGTTCTGGAGGCAGGTGTTCCGATATGCCTTGACGTTGGGAGCCAGCATGTTTCTCACGGGGTCCTGTGTGCACCCCTTCCTGCTTTCCTGTGCATTGCCATCTCTGGAGGGTTCAGCCCACACAGCATTTCTCTTTGGGACGTTCTTCCTTGGGGGTCCCGCTATGCTCTACAAATCTCAATATTGGCACTCCTGTTACCTTGCAGAATCTTTATGCATCTCTGACAGGCATCAAAGATGCCCTGAGCACAAGGAAGTCATCTTTTTCATCTTTCTACCTCCACATATTCTAAACACTTCACCTCCAAACACTTTAATGGTGTTTGCTGAATTTATCAGGGGACTTAATATCCTAATGGTGGGCTGTCTAGCACCAGGACTGTCTCATAGGGAAGGTATTCTTGGTCAGGAGTAGGGCGTCTGGGGGAGGGCCAATGAGTGTCAGCACAGAGAGGACATGGGAGCAGGAAAAGGAAGGTCCCACATGTAGTCTCTCAAAGTATACCATGATGTCATTCACTGATGTGGTCTATACTCCTGGGTGGCCTCCTCCTCAATAATAATAAACAACTCTCCTATGTTACAGCTCACAAAGCACTTTTGAGTTCATCACAGTCAATCCTCCAGCATTGGGAGTGCATCCTGCCAGACTCTGGGGAGTATTTGAAAGTGGGTGCAGCTCCCCTCTGGCACCATCCTCCCTGGTCCTGTCCTCCCCAGGATATGTAGTGCCCCCTTAGGAGATCGAGGCTAGGAATCAGCATCTCCTTATGGCCATCAGTGATTTTTTGGCCTTGCATTTGTTTCCTTGTTTCATGAACATTCTGATTTGTGACACTTCCTGGTTGTTTCATAGGCCCTGAGTCTCTTGCCCATGGCTGTTTTCCTTGCATGTTCTTCTCCAGCAATGTGGGCAATGAACCTCCTAACTGCATTTAACTAAAGATTGTTTGGGATTTCTCAAAATATTCCTCAACTTCAAGTTCACATCAACTAATGTGATGAAGTGGTGCCTCTGACCTCCCTCTGTATCAGGAAAGGGGCCCAGATGTCTCTCCTCTCACCTTCACCTTCCTCTCCCCTTCCCAGACATCACAGTCTTGATTGACATACACCAGGTTTGAGACAATAGCTTTTCTTTTCCAGAAACATGTTTTTGATATGTGTGCTCGGCTTCTATCCATTCTCACAACAACAGCTGTTGAAGCTGAACCTGGTACCCACCTGGCCTCCATCCACACCTGGGCTCGTACACCTCCACCTTCCCCACATGGAGCCTCACTCATCTCTCTGTTGGCAAGAGATGTTTTCCAGGCAGTCTCGTTTGAAGACAAGTCCCTGGACATACAGTTCATGATGTTCTGCTATCTGAAGTTGCCTTTATCTCAGCCTGCAGATGACAGCTTAGCTGGGTATAAAATTCTGAGATCAGACTTTTTCTGCACCTATCTACAGACACTCAAATCCATTTTATCATTTTGAAATTCAGCACTGAAAATATGTTTGTAATGATCCATTTTTATCTTTTATACAGAATGTTTCCTTTTTTGAGGAAAAATTACAAGGCTTTTCCCCCCCTCTCATAAAGAAAAAAAAATCAGAAAGTGAGGATTGGCTTAACCAGGGCTTTGTTCCCCTTCAGGAACTCTTCCCCTGACCACCCCACCACCCACACATCTGTGACTTGGTCTGGATCTCACTAGGACCCTGTGGATCTCAGGCTGGCTCTGTTGCCCTCCCAGCCCAGCATCTTCTTACTGCCACCCAGCCATCCAGACTCCTTCTTAGCCCCTCCTCCACATCACTGACTCTTTCCTGCGGTGTCCATTCTGTGCTCTCAGGCTTCCAAAATAGCCTCTAGTTCTGTGGTTGAACCTTTTATTGTCTTACGATTGCTCCACCCCTGCTCCTTGCTCCCTTCCTAGTTCTGCCTTCCTCTCTGAGAGCTGCCTCTCCTCTCCATCCATTTTTCTAACCTTCCATCCATTCTCCTCACCACTATACTTCTACAGAGACCACACATCGCAGGGAATAAGCTCTCTCCAGAGGCCCCTCCGCACCCTGATTCATCCCTTATAGACTGTACAAATACAGAGCTCATACGGAGCTCAGGGGTGCTGGATGGGGAGGCGGGAAGGTGGGGAGGAAAAGCCATCTACTTGTCCTGGGACCAGCGTGCATGAGTGAGGAGATGCCCACCCCGGTGAGTGCAGCCACGGCCACGGCAGGAGGATGAAGCGCTGTTCCTGATCCCTGTGGGGGGCCAGGGTGTCCCTGCTCCATGAGCTTTCTCTACCTACCTAGTGGGAGGCCTCAGCTGCTGGCATGGTCTCTCTCTTTGTTTCTGGCTGTTTATTTTATGCTCTGTCTTCATCGTCAGTTTAGAGGGAACCTGGGGAAGCTTGGTCTGGGGCCAATGCTTTTTTGTCAGAGAAATCAGGGCTACCCTCTAGTGGAGCCCCTGTGTGGGCAGCCCTCCACATCCTGGTCCAGATTTTAGGGCCAAGCCACCCTCTTTGCCCTGCTGAAAATGCTGGTGCCCAGGGGACACAGACACCTTCCTGGGATTCTTTCTCTTCCAGCCATGACCAGGAAAATAGTCAACGTTGAGGTCAGAGATACCAAAGATACCACAGGTAAGGACACTCAGTAACATACCTGCCCCACCTCGCATGGGCCCTGGATCTTGGGAAACGGTTTTCTGTTTCCCAGTCAGGGAGGCAGAGAGCCACATTTTGTTCAAAGTGTAGCAGGACTTTGGAAGATGCGTAATGGCTAATTGATATGGGACAAATAACTATTTAATTGCTCTCTAATTACATGACAATTAGGATTCATATCGCAGCAGCATCCTTAGGCATCTATTTATGAGCCACGTGGAGCACAGTGATGCGGCTGCAACCACTAAGGACGCCATGATTTGTGGAGCAGGCAACGCTGCCAATTGCGACGCACAATTACCCATGTAATTATTCTCTTATACCAGAGTAATTACACGGTGGTATTATTTGTATATTACAATTTGTTCATATACCTAGTCAAAGTCTCCTTTTACAAACTGGGACCCAGCCCAGGAGGCACTGATCAATGTTTTTAAATAACATAAAAGTCATCTGATAAAGAGCTTGGCTCACGGGCTGCCTGGAGTTCGACGCTGAATGGAGAGCCAGGGAAGGCTCCAGGTGAGGGTGTTGTGGATACATGCCTCACCTCGTGGCCCTGACAGCAGAGAAGACCCAGCTCATGTCACTGGGACAGTAAGAAACCACCACAGTGACACTCAGAGCTGTCCCTACTCCAGTGGGCTCTTTGCTGCTCTCTGGGGGAAGTGGCCTCAGCCCAGGGCATCACCTCCTCTGCGTCAGCCTGGGTCAAGGCCTCTCTGCATGTCACAGCCCTTGACTGCCCTCTGGCTCAGCATGCACGGCCGATGTGGCATAAGGATCACCCGTTTTCTTGCCTGTCTTCCGTGCTGGACCTTGAATTTCTCAGTGGTAGGATCCCTAGCTGGTCCTTATTTCTAAAGTAGCACAAGGGAGCAGATGACAAGCCAGAATAGGGGCTTAGGAAATGTCTGCTGAACCAAACTGGAAGAAGAAGTCCCATGGAACTCTGGCCTGAGGATTACATTGATAAAAGCTATCATTTTATTTGCAGTGAGATGGGGAGGAGGCTCTGCTGAGAGACCCTGACCAACAATATCAAACCAATTTTCTCTTAAGAATTTCAATCACTTTGGAAAATACAGCTCCAGCATATTTTGCCATGACAAACGGCAAGCAATCAGTGGGCTGGGCAGAACTTCTAGGAACAAAGTGGCCTTCCCTGGACAAATCCAGAGCAGGAAAGACCAGGCCAAGTCACTAGTGGTCACTGTACCCCTTTGTGCAGTAAACCAAGCCCAGCTTTGAAATGAGATGGGCTTAACAAAAAGACACCTGCAGGAAAGCCAAGCTCAGCTGGTTCACAGCCCTGGGAGTGAAGCAAAGGCCAAGACAGCAGATGAGCCGGTGAGACAGATGGACAAAGGGCTCAGAGACTTGGAAACTTTGTTTTACCTCAAGTGGTAATGAACATATGAGCACTGAGCACACACTCCCCACTTTGTTTGGTAAAACAACTCCATTTTCCTCGTGAAGGATAACCTCTCCCCTACAGTGGATTGTCCTGTTGGAAGAGTCCATCAAGTTTCCTGCCTTCATAAGGGACAAGTCCATGATCTACCAGAGACACGGGGTGGGCAGTCGTTGGGTTCTTTGTAACAGCAGCTGTGTGGCTACTAATATTCCTGCAGCCTCTGTGTCCCCTGCCCTCTGCCAGCCGGGTTCCCCAGACACACCCATTTTCAATTCTATCTTACGTCTTTCCAAGAAAACCCCTTTCTGCGGCCGTGAGCCTGTGTTGGTGTCTGCTGATCACCACCAAAGCCGCCTGGCTGCCCACCACACAAAGCAGTGGTGCCAGAGCACCTTGGAGTCCCAGGAGGCTCCATTTCCTTTTGCAGAAGCAGAAACTGAGGCCCTGGGAAGTGTTGTCCTCTGCAGATGGCCCCCAGCGGGAGCACGCAGGGACAGTACCAGAACTCAGGCCCCCAGTGCCTTGCTGGGCACCCTCATCTTTGCCCAGGGAGACAAGCTCCCTGACAGTACAGTCTCAGGGCGGTTCACAGCCAGGGAGGCAACTGCGGTTGACCATCAAACATTTGCAGCCTCAGCTGCTTGAAACACACACACACACACACACACACACACACACACACACAGAAAAAAAAAAACACACCAGCTCCTGGCAGGTGTGAAGAGGAGCTGCCATTTCCAGTTGCCACCAGCCCTCCCCGGCCCTGCTCTGTTCATTCGCCAGTGGATTCATATTTTAGTTACACTGAATTCCTTCCAGTCTTCGGGAGCAAATATGAGAGCTCATCTCCCTCTGCCCTAACCCATCTAACCCATCCCACTGTCTAGGGCCAGCTTCACAGGCCCTGTGGCACGGGGGCGGGGCTCATGTGTTTCATTCTAGTGAATTCAACGGTACTGTTATATGGTTGCCCTTGGTGTGTCCTGGGGGCAAAGACGGATAAAATATGGTGCTGGTCCCCAAGGGGTTCGAACTCATTCAGGAGAGAATACGTGAGATAAGGAGGAACTCTGTGTGTGCGCAGTGGGCTGTGGGCAGGCAGAAAGGAACAAGAATTAACTGAGCACCTACTATGCGCTTGCACCAGTGCTGGGTTCGTCATAAGCATTATTGAATTTCTCCCTTTCTGTGCAGAAAGCATCCATGTCCCAATAAGAACACAGTCTTGGAGAAGCCCAGTGGCCCATGGCCAGCAGGTGAAGGGGAAGGAGGCCAGCCCTTAGGCGACCAGTGACTGGTGGATTATCAGTGCCCTGTAGTCTGGCCTGGCCTCAGGGGCCTCTGGCTTGGGCGATCCACTCCCTGTCCCAGTCCCCCACCCAATGCCCCACCACATCAATGAAAGGCTAACATCTAGAATGCTGTCCAAGCTGGCACATCTCCCCGGGAAAGCAGGCGGGTTGAAAAGGCAGGCTGGGAGTTCCTTTCAAGCTTCAAATTGATAGACTTGCTGCTGAGTTGAAAGAAGCAGGAAGGCGGAGTTTGAGATTTTTTTAAAGTCCTAAAATAAGGAATGCTTTTTTTTTATGAAAAAGCAGTAGAGATAGAAGAAATGTACCAAGAGCAGCATCGGTTGCTGGGCTTCTCTGTGGATGCAGGGACACAAGCTGCTCTCATTCCCCAACCTGCCTTTGCTGGGGGCACGCTCCTGCCCTCCCCAGGCTTGGAGAACCCTCCTCCCCTGACTCCCGCCATGGCCATGTGGGTGGGTGGACCCTGCCCCTATGGAGAACACATGACCCAGGCCCAGCCAATCAGCATCAGCTCCCCAGGCTATGCTGATGCCTTGGGAATGGGGCATCTTGGCTCAGAAAGTGGCCTGCTGGGTGTTAAAGGCCAGCTCTCTCGTCAACCCGACAGAGACCAGGACTTTAGGCTATCGCCTTCCTCAGTGTCTCATGTTAGATGTGGCTGCTGTTTGCTTGTCTGGTGAAAAATGGCAGCTGAAAGGCATCTGATTGCCTCCTCCCTGGGTCACTGTGGATGCTGACCGGCCCACTGGGTGTAGCCGTTCCTGTTGCTGCGCCCTCTCTGCTTGGACACATGGCCCCTGCCTCACACCCACTATTCCAGGGTGAGGCACCCTGTCACACGACTGTGAGCCGCTCTCTGGCACAAGATGCCCAGGGTTCAAAGCCCAGTTCCCATCTGTGTCACTGAAGGAGCCACTTCCCTGTGCTGGGCCTCCCTTTGTCTGTAGGTGGGGATGATAACGCTTGTATGTCACCAAACCCCCTGGCATGAAGCACTCCACAGAGTGCCTGGCTTCAGCTTCCAGTGGGCACTTAGTACATGGCAGCTCTCATTTTGACTTCAGCTCCGTGATAAGGAAGGACCCCACCTTGCACCAAAGTGGATGATAGACCTCAGGCCTGGCCAGAGCGTCCGAGGAATGGGTCTCGCTGCCCACGAGGCCAAGGATTAGCCCTGCAGAGACTCCTCACCTGTAAAATCAAAGGTGACTTACCAATGTATTCCAGACAAATGGCCGCGGGAGCATTCCTCTCTGCTGGTGATGGGGGTCACTTTGAAAAAGCAAGGTTGGTAATATGTGTCGGAGCCCTCAAAGGCTTTCCTCTTTCAGCCCAGCAATTCTAACCAAGGAAAGTATCTGGAGGAATGTTCTCCTCCTTGCTTTCAGAAAATATAATTACTATTCTTGGCACAAAGGAGTGTGATCCTACATTGCTTATGATGAAAGAAATCAGGAAGAAAGCTCACTGCCCAAAGCAGAATCCACAGATGTTGGCCTGCAGTGAATATTTCAGACACGTGGGCCATGGCATGTTGAGATTGGGTTTCATTAATGGTTGCTCTTTAATCAGTTGGTTCGTGCATGCGTTTGTTTGTTCAAAATGATGTTCCAGGCAGGGTGCCAGGTGCTGGTGGACAGAAAGGCAAGAGACAGAGTTCCTGCCCTGGGGTGCATCTGTGGGGTAAGGAAGACAGATGCACGGCCCCAGACAGGCACATGCAGGTCTCACTGCAAACTGGTCTGTGTGCGCAGGGAAGAGCAGAGATCCCACGACTGGGTTCCTGACCTGATCTGGGGTTGGGAGGGAGGTGGGTGGAAGGAGGCAGGATCTGAACGGAAAGCTGCAGGGTAAACAGGGATTGACCACAAAGAATGGGATGGGGAAGGTGGGGCCAGATGTGTCCCAGCATGGGAGAAGCATGGGCCAAGGCCCCAGTCTGGAAAGGACCCGCCTCTGACGGCTGGTTGGTCAGCGGGCACAGGCCTGCAAGCATGGAGATGGGTTTGCAGAGGTGAGAAGGCACAGCTCAGGCAGCCTGGATTTTGCAGTAACTGACATCAGAAGGTTGGCAAAAGGTTCCAAGTATGTGACCGGGGATGGCAGTGGCCCAGGCAGAGCTGGGCTCTGGAAGTGGAGGGAAGTGGGCTAGGGAGGACCAGGGTGACCGTGGGGAGGCTGCTGGAGTCAGCTTGGTGAGAGGAGACAGTAGCAAAGGTGGTGTGGGCTGGGGGCAGTGAGGAAGTGGAGAGAGGCCCAGTATTAAGACTGGGCCAGGATGGATGAGATTTAGAGGGCAGTGCTAAAGCCCTGTGTCCCCATGTAGATGTGGCACCGTTCATGTGATAAATGCCTGGAGAAGCCCAGTTTTAAGAGCCTGGGGATGAGTGGATTTGCAGTGTTGGGGTGGTGTTTCTCAGCACCAGGAAGCTGGGGCTGTAGCAAAAACAGGCAGCAGCATCTGGAACTACCCTTGTCCTAACCAGGGCCTCCCTGGACCTGGGCATTCCCCATTGCAGAAATCACTTTGGAATTTAAGCTATTTTTACCAGGCAATGATCTTTCGGGCTTTCTAAGAGTCCCTAATGCACAAGGGATACGAAAGTGATTTGTCACTGTTTTCTAATATGTGTTTTTGCAGGGAAGAGGGATGAAATTCTGGCTACGGCAAGCAAAGCCTATCAGAGGGAGCTGCCTTAAATCCCACTTCTTGCTTAACAGGGAAGCTGCGTGACCACAGCATTGGAAGATGGAATCAGGCTACATGTGCTCTTGTGGGAAGCCCATGGCAGCGTCCCCACGAGGAGGCAGGGGCCCACGATCACCGGCTGCACCTCTGACCTTCAATGACCTTTGGGGCCAGGTGTCACGGTCACCTGCACATGTGGGTCCCCTCAGCTGCTCTCAGGAACAAGAGAATGAACCTGTCACCTCCTCTCCCACTTGAAAGATAGCACCATTTATTATTTACTGTGGGCTGAGACAGCTAGGGATTCTTCATTGCCATGGAGCCCACATGCAATATCGAGGCAAAGATGGCAGGGAGGTGGGGGCGGTGCAGAGGAGAAGAGGAGAGAGCCCCCCCTCCCCACAGCAGGCCTCCCTCTGGGCAGGCTGAGATTTGCTGCTGAGCAAGCCCCGCCAGCGTCGGGGAAGGGGAGAAGAGGCAGGACCTGGAGGGAGGCCTTGCTGAATTGAGCCTTGGCTCTGCTGGGTGACCCAGGCTTGGTTCCTGGATGCCTCTGAGCTGCTGCTGGAACGTGACCTCCCACCTCCCGTGATAGAAGAAAGGTGGTCTGGACAAAGGAGGCTGCAATGGACTGAATGTTGTATTCCTCCCCAATTCACAGGCTGAACCCCTAATCCCAAGGTGATGGGATTTGGAGGTGGGATCTTTGGGAGGAATTAGGTCATGAGGGTGGAGCCCTCATGATGAGATTAGTGCCCTTGTAAGAAGAGACCAGAGAGCTGGCTAGCTCTCTTTCTGCCACGTGAAGATAACGAGAAGGCAGCCACCTGTAAACTAGGAAGAGAGCCCTCACCAGAACCTGACCTTGTTGGAAACCGGATCTTGGATTTTCAAACCCCAGAGCTATGAGAAATAAATGTCTGTTAAGTCACCTAGTTTGGAGTGCTTTGTTAGAGCCATCCGAGCTGACGGAGGCAGAGGGTGCACTCTGGTTTTCCCTGAAGACAGAGGCAGCAGAAGGCTTACTTTATAAATCACAGAAAGGCAGGCAGGTGCCCACAAACACCAGGCTCTCCAGGGCCTCTGGGGTGAGATTAGAGTCCGCTGATGCAGCGGGTGGGTCTGGGTTTGGGTCTCAGAGAGTTGTGGGTCCGAATCGCACTCACCACCCAGTCCCTTGCTCACCTGGGATCCTGGATGGGTCCCTGAGCCTTGGTGAGCCTGTGTTCTTGTCTCTAACATGGTGGCCATAGTCACCGTCTTGGGGGATGCTGCTTATGCCCATGGGCAGGTCCCTGTCTCTCTTAGGTCCCCCTGCCACTCCCTCCAGCCCTGACGGATGACACAGGTGAAGAGCCATTGAGTTCAGCACCCAGCACATGGTAAGTCTCCATCAGGTGGGTCCCCGGGGCACTTGAGGAAGAGGCCTAGAGCTCCCCGACCTCTGTGTGTGTGCCCCTGAGCCTGGGGGCCTTTGCACTTTCTGTTTTATTTTTTGGCTCTAGTGTTTTGGTTCGGTTCTGCATGCTCTTCAGAAGAGGGGGGATCTCCAGAGTCCCTTCCTCTCTACATTTTATTAGTTCTAGGGGCAGGAGACTAAGGAGACTTGTTTTCTGAGAAACTTGAGTTTTCTTTTTCTTTTCCCTCCTCTCCTACAATAACCTATTGACTTTAAGAGGGAATAATTTGCCATGCACTAGGGCTGAAGTTTCCAGGGTTCACTCTATTTCTGAGACAAAAGCTCTGTATACCGGCAAGCCCAACTGAGCCATTTTTCTCCTGCACAGGGGGGGCTGCCTGGCTATCAAGGGAAATGGAGAACATTGCTGATTGGAAGGGATGGCCCATTTAGCCCCAGCTCTGTTTCCTAGCCCTCCTCAGGGCTCCACACTCAGGCTTCTGTTCCCACCTTGCAGGGGCTCCCACCCCTCACAGTAACAGCCCTTGGAGGAACCAGCCGCACCCTGAGTGTTCAGCTATGGGGGAGACCTGGGGATGGCAGGGGACTTCCAGGAGCCCGGCTTTGTTCTCAGGGAGCTGTGGGTGCTCAGAACCTGCAAGGGCCCTGAACTAGCTCACCGGTAGCTAGGGGGTCAATACCGCAGCTCCCTCTGTCTCTTGTTTTTTGCTGAGCTGAACAGTGAATTCAGGGTGGAGCCAGGAAAGAGACCAGAGAGCCTGTCCCAGGCTGGAGGAAACATCCCCTGAGAGCTCACCCCTGGAATCTGCAATGGCAGGGGGCACATGCAGCTCTTCTTACGGCTGGCCTTGACCATGCGCTGGCCCCCATTTGGCCGCCCTGAGCCTGTTGGATGTTGCCTTGGATACCCCAGGCTGGTAAACTCTGCCTGTCCCATCCTGGAGCCTCCATATGCTCCCACTAAGGTCTGCCATCTCTCCAGGGCTCTCCATCTCAGGAAACAGCATCCCCTTCACCCACAGCTAACACATCACCTAATCAACAAGGAATATCCTAACCCTGTCCCTGTCCACCAATTCATCGTCTCTCACCTGGATGTCACCTCACAGGTTTCAGCAGCAGCATAGATGGTCATGGGATAGATATTAGTTGAATGAAAAAGTTGATGCACAATGAATACACGAGTGGATGGATGGATGAAGGGATGGAGGATGGGTGGGTGGATGGATGGATGAGTGGATGGATGGATGGATGGGTGGGTGGGTGGATGGACGGACGGACAGACGGATGGACGGACGGATGGATGGATGAGTGGATGGATGGATGGATGGATGGATGAGTGGATGGATGGACGGACGGACGGGTGGATGGATGGATAAGTGGATGGATGGACGGATGGGTGGATGGATGGACGGATGGGTGCATGGATGGGTGGATGGATGGATGGACGGATGGGTGGATGGATGGACAAATGGGTGGATGGATGGATGGATGGATGGGTGGATGGGTGGGTGGATGTATGAATCAACGGATTGGTGGGTAGGTGGATGGATAAGTGGATAGATGAATGAATGAATTAATGGACTGATGAATGAACGAGTCAACAGACGAATGGAGGGATGCATGGATGGGTGACCCTCCCTGCCTCTCACTGTCCCTCGCCCTGTTTGTCTCCCAGTTGCAGCAAGTGGACTTTCTTAAAAGGCAAACCAACCAACCAGCACATCTGATCTCATCACCCACCACGTGGAAGCCACCAGGGCTCTGTGCCATCCTGTGTCCTTCAGCCTGGTTTCCAAGGCCCCCCAAAACCTGGGCTGGCCACTGACATGTGCTGGCCACTGACATGTGCTGGCTAGCCCAGCCCTCCTTGTCCACGTAGGCCACTCCCCCATCAAGAGGACCATCTTCTCCCTCCTGCAAACGGCCTGGCCCTGTGGGTCACTGGGCCGGTGAGGGGCTGAAGGAGCCTGGCATCTCCTGCTTTCATCCCTCCTAAGAGGGAAGAGGAAGTGTGGGTGGAGCGTGGGAGGCAGTGCTGTGCTCATAGGTGGGAACCTGGGTCCCTGCCCACCCACCCTGAGCAAATTACTCAGCCCCTGTGAGCCTTGGTCTCCCCATCTGCAAAACTGGGCAACCACAATGCTGATCATTGCTCTGAGGATCACGTGAGTGACTCCATTCTCATCAGCGTCTGGGGCTGCTGAGACAAAGTGTCATACACTAGTGCCTTCAAACAGTGGAAATGTGTCCTCTCACAGTTCTGGAGACTGTGAGTTCAAAATAAAGGTGTCAACAATGCTTCCCGACAGCTCTGGGAGAGAATCCATTCCAAGCTTTCCTTTTAGCTTTTGGTGTTGTGGGCTCCAAGGCCTCCCTGTCCTGCAGCTGCCTCACTCCCCTCATCCTCTGTCATCCTGGCCCTCTCCTCTTCCCTGTATGGCTTCGTGTCACCTGCCCTCTGTCTTTTCTGTCTCTGAGTCTCTTCTCCTTTTCTTATAAAAATACCAGTCATGTTGGAAATGACCTCATCTTCCCTCGATTACAGCTGCAAATACCCTATTCCCAAAGAAGGACACATTGGCAGGGATGAGGAGTTACGACACGGACACATCTTTTTGGGGGGCACAATTCAGCCCAAAGCACTGTGTGCAGCCCAGGAGAAGGGCTGTCACAATAATTGACAATCACTAATTGTTTAAGATAGGGCAGGCAGGGCAGGAACCCCCTACCCCCAGCCCATGAAGGGTGAGGAGGAAGGGCTGCCAACGGGCCCTTTGGTTTGGCTGAAGCAGGCAAAGCTCCCGCTCTCTGGAGCTCTCCTGATCTTGGAGCTCTGCTGGGCAATTGCCTTGCCCTCCCCCGTTACAAAAGGGGAATGGGGCCAAAAAGTGGGGAGCTGGCAGGGGGTCCTGCACATGGCGGGGGGGCCAGAAGCACCCAAAGTATGCCCATTGGTGAGCTCCCTTGCTGCTGGCCATGCTTGGAGCTTCAAGCTGGAGTCCTGGAATCAAAACAGTTGACTCCAGCTTTCCTGTTGGTTTCTATCTGCATTCTTCTTTGGCGTAGCTGCACCATCATGTCCATATGCCTCATGTGTTGCATATTTAAGGCCAAAACTAGGGCTCTGTGTGGAGGTGCTGACGCTGCACACTCTCCTCACCTCCCAGCCTGGCTGTGCCTCTGGTCTGCAACATGATGCTTAAAAGGTGGTCTTTCAGCCATGTCCACAGATGGTTCTGATATCCACTCCTCAAGAAAAAGGGCAGACCACTTGAGGGAGAGGCCTGGCTGCCTGGGCGCCCCCCAGCAAGGCCCTGGCCACCGCTGCAAGCCACTGCCCATGAGCAAGCCTGGCTCACACCTCCCAAGTATTACCCCTCCTGAGGAGGCTAGGGATACCCCTCCTCTGATGGCCAGTCTTGCCCGGAGACCATCATCAGAGAACGATCTCAATTTGCAAATGCATGTCCATACAGAGCACTGGGAATCCTCCCTGGCAGCCCAAATTACCAGCAGAATGGAAAGTCAGCAAGACTTCTCATGCTGGTGGCAGCCCCAGCACGTGCCCAGGTCCTGGGGTCCCACGAGGCACCCTGAGCTTGAGCACCGTGGATGAGATTCTGTATGAGGGTGCCACACTGGCGCCCACACCCCTACGCCACCGGAGGCCACACGTGCATGCATGGCAGCCCTGCAGCAGCCCAGGCCCAAGCCCAGGCATGGCACCCTTTGGCTCCCCTCCCGAAGCGTAATGCCAGTCTCACCCTCATTTCCCATCACAGGGAGACAGCAAGTCCTCCTGGGAGACAGAAAGGATGGGTTGGCTTTCAGGAGTGTGGGTCCATGGTCATGACAGATGGCAGGTCCAGGGGAAGACACAGAAGGGATAGTTTGGTCCTGTCTGAGCCCCAGCTGTGTGCCTGGCATTGTACCCTCACGCCTCACACACTGGCTGTGACCTGAGGGCAGCCTCATGGGTGGGGTGCTGGCTGGTTCCCTTGGTCACTTTACGACACTGATTGCCAGGGCCAGGCCTGTGCTGCTGAGTCAGGCATCCTCCCATTTAATAGTCCACATGACCAGATGAGGTGGGTAATGTTCATCCCCACTTCACAAAACCTGGGGTGCGGGGGTCAGAGAGCCAGGAAATAGGGAACCTGGGGTTGAGTCTCCCTAAAGCCTGTTCTCCCTACTGTCCCACCCCCGCCCTCCCTCATGACTCACTCTTCATCAGATGTGTGGGCCGGGGAGCGGGTGATGCTGGCCAGACCCTCGGGAGGAAGAACCGCACAGCAGGACGCAGCTCAGCGCGAAAGCATCTCGGCACCACGGGACCAAGCAGCCTGGCTCTCGCTGCTCAGAACGCCTTAAGGGCAAAGCCGTGAAGCGCAAGGGCAGATTCTGGAGCTTTCCAAGCTCCTGCACACGGAGTGGGGGTTCCACAAAGCACAGGCGGTGGCAAAGCAGCCACAGGGTGCTGCCGTCCCCCGCTGGACACAGTACATGACTCACAGGGTTTCCGAGCCACAGAAGAAGGCTGGGGTCCTATGTCCACGGGACCCGGGCTAATCTCGGCTGCCTCTGAGCACCACCATGCACAGCTCAGGTCCAGAAGGAGAGGAAAGAAAACCCTGGGCAGGCCAAGAGGTCAGCAGTTGGCAGGAAGGAGAGGCAGGGGCAGGTAGGGGCAGGGCCCTCATAGCAGGGAGGGGGTGGGGCCGTCACAGGAGAAAGGGGGCGGGGCCTCCAAACAGGGAGGGGCGGGTCTATCACAGCAGGGAGTGGGTGAGGCCTCCACAGCAGGTAGGGGGTGGGGCCTCCACAACAGGGAGGCGGCATGGCCCCCACAGCAGGGAGGGGATGGGGCCTCCACAGCAGGAATGGGGTGGAGCAGCCACAACAGGAAAGGGCGGGGCCTCCACAGCAGGAAGGGGGCGGAGCATCCACAACAGGGAGGGGGCGGGGCCTTGCATCTGGGAAGGAGTTTGTAGGGCTGAAGGCAGGGGTTCAGAGTGGGGGGAAGAGAGTGAGACAGAGAGAGTGAGAGACAAAGAGAAGGAAGAAGACAAGGAGGGAGGGAGAGTGAGCCGTTAGAGCCCAGTGTGGTGGGGAAGCCAGCCAGACACCCTACACATGGGTGGGAGAGAGACCCACAGACAAAGAGCAGAACAAAGTACTGGACTTCTGTGTTCTCGCAAGCACGCAGAGTCCACAGGAAGCGGACATGGGCTGGGCACAGCCTTAAGAGGAGCCTTGGACTCGGCTTGGCCTGAATGGCACAGTCCCATGAAGCTGGGGCCTGGAGAGCAGGTGGTATCACCATCCCGTGTTCCTGGTGAGGACTCTGAGGTCCAGATAACTTGGGAACCTGGGTAAGGGGATCCACAGCTCCAGGGCCTGTGCCCATCCCTCAGGTTTCCCCCTGGGGGGCAGGGCCCTGTGCCCAAAGCACAGGCTTTTGGTGTCTGTACAGAGCTGCTGGAAGGTTTTGGGGGAGTGGTGACAGGGCAGCACTGATGGGGCCCTTAGACCTGGGGTGCGTCCTGGTTCGGCAGCCCACCGGCTATGGGGCCTGGGGGAAGCAACTTGGCCTCTCTGGGCCTCAATTTCTTTGGCTTGTGCAATGGCCCGTGAGCATCCTTACCCTGCAGGGCTGCTGTAGGGATTAGAGAACACGGCTGAACTTTCATAAAAGGCCTTCAGGACACAGGGCCATTCTTTATCATGACCACGACGCTTCTGCCAAGTGGAGGTCTTCTCTTTCTGCAACACTTTGAGCTTCTTAAAAACAAAATTTTCACTTGATTGATTGCTCAATCCTGAGTGCTTAGCACGTGGCAGTTCCCCCACAAAGACACGGGCGAGTGAGCGGAAGGAGGGAAGAAGTGAGCTCAGGGAGATTTTGTCCTAACCCTGTGCTTTTCATATCTGGGGTCAAGGGCCCTGGTGATATGGTGGGTGGGCCAGGGTGTCCCAGGACTTGGCCTTCTCCCAGATCACCAGCTTGACATAAAGATTTTTTGGTGAAAATGTGTGTGTCTGTGTGTGCGTGTGATTTTAATATTCAAGCCAACGCTGATATGTAGTGGAATAAGATGCAAATTCACATAAATTTTTCATATAAAACACGATGCTTGGGAGAAATTCCTTCCCTGGGCCAGCTCCTCTGGGCAGTGCCTTCACACTTCCCCATGCCACAGGATTCCTGGGGCCAAGTCAGAAGGAAACATGCTGTCGGCCCAAAGCTGATGTGAGCATTGCAGGGGATGTGTGGGGGTCGTCAGGGCCCCCGGGGTCTCGGGTCCAGCCATGACGACAGGAGGATCCCTGGCCAGGAGCAGCAAGGCCAGGGAGCGCTGATTCTACTGCAGGCGAGACAGAAATAAAAGGGAATTCATTTCCTAAGACAGGTGGCAAAGTGGTCTCTAAGAAGCTATAAAGTGCTGTTTGGCCTGTAATTGTTGCTAAATGGACTCCTAATAGTATTCACATTTATCCAGTAACAGAAAGGCGGACCTGGCAAGGCACACACTCATGCAACTGCCCCTGTGAACAAAGTGATCTTTTCCCAATCAGAGTCACCCGGGTCAATCCTCTGTTGGCTAAAGGCTGACTTTGCCCCCTTTTCTTCCTTTTGAGACAGTGTCTCACTGTGTAGCCCAAGCTGAAGTGTAGTGGCGGGATCACAGATCACGGCAGCCTCAACCTCTTGGGCTCAATCCATCTTCCCACCTCAGCCTCCTGAGTAGCTGGGACCATACATGCCAGGCCTGGCTATTGTTTATTTTTATTTTTTTATGTTGGCCAGGCTGGTCTCAAACTCCGGGGCTCAAGTGATGCTCCAGCCTCCGCTCCCAAAGTGCTGGGATCACAGGCGTGAGACACTGCACCCGGCCACCCTTTGCTCATTCTTTCTATGGACTTGCAGCAGGGAGATTCAGTTTCTCAAGGACCCACCAGACCCTCAGAGGCTCTAGAAGGTTAGAGCTGTTTGTCTAGTTCACCTTTGCTCCCCAGTGCCCAGCAAGGGACCCAGTGCATAGTAGGTACATAATCTGTATCTGCTGTCTATAAATGGACAAAGGGAAGGGCTCCCTCTCTAGCACCAAGCACACAGCCCAGCACCTAGTAGGGCCTCACCCCCATATCTGCTGAATGGGTGGGTGTGGGTGTTGGGAGGGGCTTAGAGACCCCATTCAAGCTGTCCTCTCACCACGAAGATGGCCGGGGCACAGGGTAGACAGAGCCAAGTCAGGATCTGCCCACGGGCATCCCCTTTCGTGGCTGCTACTCTTCCCAGAGGATCGCCTTGGGAGGAGACCAGGAGAGACTAGGATAGTGGAGCTAGAAGGGGGGTTGGAGAGCCTTCAGTTCAGCCGCCTCATCTAAGGGATGGGGAAACTGAGGCCCAGAGAGGAAATGGGATCTGCCCAGAGTTACACAGCTCAGCAGCCCTCAGACTGCGCCCAGTGTGCAGTAAGGAGCCGCTGATTTCTAGCCTCCAGCCAAGTGGGCCGGGCTGTGCTCGCGCAGACAGAGGGGGCCCCACCAGCTCACTAGAACTTAGCTGCAAGGGTGCCTCGGGAGTCCGGAGCACGACAAGGGGTACTCTAGGGGCTGGCAGACCTGGGTTCAAGCACCATGTGTCAGTGATTGCTTTTGTTCTCTCTACCGGCTGGGTGACCTTGGACGACTCTCCGAGCTTCCCTGAGCCTCTATTTTCTGCTCTGGGTAATGGAAGTGAACAAACGGTGACCCCGAGGCGGGCCCCGCTCCCGCCCACACATCTGAGTATGGGGACATCCGCTTCTGGCCGAAAGTCTGATACACCGAAAATTATCACCGAGGGAGTAGCAGAAGGGATCAAGAAACTCCGAGTGGAAAAGTTTCATGCAATGATAAAGACCATTTTTGCTTCATATTACATTGAAATATCTTTCCCAGAAGCGTCCCAGCCCAGCCCATCACATCCTTCTCTCGGGAGTTCTGTTTGAGTGCCAGGGGCCGTGCACGGCTGAGGAGTAGGGAAGAATCACGCCTGGCCTCTGCCCCACAGTCATGGGCTGCTCTTGTTCCCCAGGACCACCATGCAGGTGTCTGAAGACCAGCTCTGTACCCCCTGAGTCTCTTCTTCTGCCTTAACCAGCTTCTCTGGCTTGCCCCACTCCTTACTTGACATGTAAATTCAAATTTGTTTTATGTGGGATTGTAACTGTGGCTTTTCTGCATCTAAATGCATTTAAAACCAAATCAGCCCGAGTTCCCACTTGTTGCAAGACCACTATCAAACTTTGTGCCAAGCTTGATTCTAGGTACCGTATATGCATTAACCCAGGTAATCCTTATTCACCATCGTAACCCCACTTTACAGATAAGGAACTGAGGCGCAGGCAGGTTAGGAACTTGCCTACAGTTTGTACCACTAGAGAAGGAACAGCGGAGCCTGCTGCCTGGAGCTCGGGCCCTCTGCTGCCCTTGGCCTCTGAGTCCACGTGCTCTCTGGCCCTCCCTGACCTGTGTCCCTAGCCCCACTCAGCACGTGGCCCGTCCACACCTCTGCAGACAGGAGCCAATGTTTCATTCTCCTGAGGCAGAAGCGCGCTGCCAGGAGCGTCACGGGGAAACATATGCCGCCCTGTTAGTTAGATAACAAATTGCTGCCCTGGTTCCCATCACTGATAATTAATTTGTTCTCTAAACACAGAGGTGTGGGCAGGCCATGCCAACAGCAAGCAGCCTGACCCGGGCCCGGGGGAAGCAGGTGGGTGCAGAGCAGCAGGGCCAGGGCAATGCTCCCCATGCCTGGCACAGCCACCAGATGAGGCCTCTGTTCCATGGCCACGTCTGGTCCCTCCAACAGACACAGCCCACTGGGGCCACACGTGTGAGGCTTTGTCACCCTTGCAGCCAGTTCCTAACCTAAAGTCTCAGATGGCTGGCCAGGAGAGCCTCAGTGTTTCCTCTAAGGGTAACGGTGGGTCACACGAGTAACTCACGGGGCCTTCCCTCGGGCCAGGCCCTGATCTGAGCACTTGACAAGCAGTGCCTCATTAATTCCATCAGCCTTATGGTGTAGATGCTGCTACTACCCCCATTTCACCAATGAGGAAGCTCGGAACAAGGGCGGTTCACACTTGCTCAAGGTCTCAGAGCGGGTAGGCTGCAAGGCCAGACTCAGACCCAGGCAGAGGGCCCCTATGCCCCAGCCAGAGAAGCCAGGGGGTCAGCCTCTCATCCCATCACCCTGCCGCTCCCCAGTGCCCCACATTCGCCGCACTCTTGGCCCTGCACCGTTACTGCCCTGCCTGCCTCTGAGACAGCAGTTCCTGTAGCATCAGGGGCTTTGGAAGCAACAAGTTCAGATTCAATGAGGCCCTTCGTGGGCCTCCTGGTGCCTCCAACCTAGGGGATCATGGCCTTCCGGAGAGAGGGTCAGTTTTGTCCTGTGGTGAGGAGGTGGGCAGGGAGAGGTGAGAACAGGCCCAGACCAGGGCACCCAGAAGTCCAGCCCTGTCTGCACCTGTGACTTTGCTCCTTCCACCTGGGGTCCAATAGGAATCAGGATTGGTGTGTCAGCAGGAGGAGGAGGGCCCACAGAGGCCAGTTCCATCTGGGTGGCTGTGGGGTGGGCAGAACAATGTGGGTGAGGGGAGAGTAGGAGCCTCGGCCTCCCTACTCCCAGCCCCACCCCTGCAGCCCCTCCTCAAAACAGCAGCTGTGTCAGCCTCCCGTGGCTGCTGCAACAAATCACCACATACTCCATGGCTTGAAGCAATAGAAATCCATTTTCCTCTGGCCATGGAGGGCACAAAGCTAAAGGCAAGGTGTTGGCAGGACTGGTTCCTCTGGAGGCTCCGGTGGCAAGTCCATTTCCTTGGCTTTTCCAACTTCTTTCTGGAGGTGCCTGCTATCCTTGGCTTGTGGCCCCATCCAGGCCCTGCCCCAGCCTCTGCTCCATCTCCCAGCACCCCCTGCAGCCCTGGCCCTCCTGCTGCCCTCCAAAAGGGCCCTGTGATGACACTGAGCTGAGCCCACTCAGACAACCCAGGAGAACCTTCCCATCACAACATCCTCCACTTGATCCCATTTGCAAAGTCCGTTTTGCCATAGAAGGTGACATTCACGGGTTTCAGGGGTCGGGACTGGGACATCTTTGGGGGCTTCTCTTCAGCTGACAGTAAACGGTAATTTTGATTGAGGCTCTGCCAGGCACTCACCTGTCAAGCCCACCCTTGATCACTGTCCCCTTTACAGGTGAGACACCTGTGGCTCCCTGATGGGGGGGACCTGGCAGAGCTGGACTGAGGATAGGGACTCCCTAGAGCAGGCACTATCTTCTACCCCACCCTGCAAATCCAGTGTCTGCACCCAGGCAAACCCGATGCAGCTACAGTGTCCGCTCAGCAGCACATACTGCTGTTTGTGACGCTCACTCATTCACTCATTCATTCATCCCATTCCTTTAAAGTCAGCTGAGCCTCTGTGCTGTGTGCCAGGCCACCATCAGACCCGATCCTGTACCCACAGTGATATTTCTAGGCTAAACATCCAAACTCCTGGCTCTGAAATCCAGCCTGTGCCCAGGGATTCAAATAACCTGTCTCAGGGCTTGTCTGCTTTCAAGACTGCAGATACCTCCCCGGTGCCGCCTGCAGAGGAAGTTCTGCTGAGCACCCCACATCGGAGCCCCAGCCTTTGGCCTGGACAGAAGGCCCAGTGCCACCTAGAAACCCCTCTGCTGACCCCTTGCTCGTTCTATGTATCATCTCATGGGCCCTCCCACCCCCCGCTTTACAGGCCAGGAAACTCAGGCTCAGCGGAGGCCACAGCCAGTCCCCAGGTTGCTCCATGCAGAAGCAGCTCTGTCTGACCTCACACTGTCTGGCCCAGTCTCCACGTGACACCTTTCCCGACCTCAGGGCCTCAGAGTCTCTCTTGGTTCCGTTACTGCCCCTGTTGCCTTGCCCTTCACACTTCCAAACATAGACGTGGCCTGCGGGGCTGACCCTGGAGGTACCATCACATCCCACGTGCCTCTGGACCCCCCCAGCTGGTGACCAGATGGACAGGAGTGGAGTGTTCCCCGCATGGAGTGGAGAAGGGCAGCTGCTGGAAGGCCACCAGGACCGGATCGGCTGGATGGACAGGAGTGGAGTGTTCCCCGCATGGAGTGGAGAAGGGCAGCTGCTGGAAGGCCACCAGGACCGGATCGGCTGGATGGACAGGAACTCAAAGCTGGGCCAGGAGGTGGGGGGACGTGGCCTCCTCCATTGCCAGCTGGAATCTGGGGTCAGTGTGGGCCCTCACCTGGGTCAGCGCCAGCCCCCAGCCACTCATCTTTGTCTCAAATTTGAATCACAGCAACCCCAGGAAGAAGGGGTGATGGCCGGGCTGGAAGGCAGAGTGTCTGCCCCTGCTCCCATAGGGTTTGGGTTTTCCAGCAGGTACAGGCCTCACCACTGCCAAGCCTGGACAACACCCTCCACCCTCAGCTTTGGGATCAGTGAAGCTGGATTCAAATCCAGGCCCCCTGCCCCACCAGGTGTGAGACTGAGCAAATCTCACCTCTCTCATCCAACGTCCTGCCCTGGAAAGGGGGATAATGATGCCTCCCTCTTTGGGCCGTTGTGGAATGGAAAGAGATCGGGTGTGTGAATCCCCAGGGCTGGGGCCAGGAAGAAGCAGGGGCTGGCTCAGGTCAACCCACCCCTCTTCCCTACATGCCGAGACATGGCCTTCCAGCAGGCGCCTCTCCTGTCCCCAGGACCAGGTCTCCGTCGCCTCCCCTCTGCAGCCCTCCCCACCTCTGAATTCCAAGTCTGTCCAACTGGAAGCTCCTATAGCAGAAATCAAGAAGAGAAACAAAACAAAACAAAACAAAAACAGCAAAGCAACCTGCTTTAGGAAGACAGAGGACATCCCATGAACAAACGTGGCTGAGACCACCGAGATGGCCCAATCAAGGCTGCACGCATCTCAGCATCCCCGTTCCATGGACTGCTGCTGCCACGTCTGTGGTCTCAGCAGAAGCTGCCAAGCTCCAGTGCGCCCAGCTCCTCTGAGCCCCTGTGAACCTGCCACCAGCGCAACCATCGAAACACTCCAGCACCCTTAGACTCATCACCATCCCGCACGACCCCCTTTCTGGATGTTCTGTTGATTCACAGACATTCTCACAGACTCCAAGCTGCTCAAATCTCTCCTTCAAAGTCACCATTAGAGCTGAGCACAGGGGCCTGTGTGCCCACCTCATGCCAAGCACCATGCAGGGGCTCTGATCCTAGAGCTCATGATTCCCTGTGTGAGATGTGGGTGACATCCCATTTGAGGAAACTGAGGCACAGAGATGGGAGCTGGGATGCAAACAGTGGTCTGAGTCCCTTTCTGTTACCGTGAACTGCTTTGCTGAATGGAGTCAGGTTGGCAGGACAGCTTTGCCCTGGTGCCTCTGCCAACCTCGATCTGGGCTCAGGGGGTGGGCCAGGACACAAATACACGTTTGCAGGAGGGGTCTTCTCACGGAACTCACAGTGGGTAGCCTCGGAAAGACCCCTCTCTCCTATTCTACAGCCATCCAGAGAGCAAAGTCAGGAAGATCCCCTAGACCCAGGAAACAGCAAGGACAGCTCAGATGGAAATCATAGCTTAATCAAAACTGGATCAACAACTAATTTCCGAAGAACCGGCCTGCTCAGCACTGCCTTCCGAGGGCTCACAACCCAAGAGAGCTGCTGCTCTCTCTCCTCCCAGGCCCACAGCTCCTCCCTGCTGTGCCCTGATGGATACGTGCCCCCACCCCAATCAGGGGGAAGACAAATGTGCCCCAGGTATGCAGGCAGCGACTTCCTCCAAAGCCTGGCCTCTGGTTTAAAGCACAGAATGGTGTCAGGTAGCATCGGGAAGGGTGGCAGCGAGAGCTGGGAGGGAAACATCTCACGCTCTGGCCTGGTCCAAAGTAGGAGACAGCAGGCAGGGCAGCAGCTTCCTTGCTCTGCAGAGTGAGCGGCGCAAGGCGAGAGCCAGAGTGGCAGCCGCCCCCGGCCAGCACCTACCTTCCTCTTGTTGGTCGGGCAGATGTAGAAATTGTCGATGACGGTGGTGACGCCAGGCTGGAGGGTGAGCTTGGTGTAGGACGTCCCGAAATCTGACGACCTGGGGGAAAAGGGGGACAGCCATCAGCCATGTGCCCTCCAGGTGCGGTCTTCATCAGCTCACACGGTGTCCAGCCCCTGCCCTGTGCCCATGCGGGCAGAGCGCCCCAGACACCCTGAGTGCAGTCCTGGGCACTCTGCCTGGGGGCAGTGCATCCCGACAAGGCAGGAGAGGAGACTGGGCTCTCTCAGGAACACTGAGGAATCACGCAGGTGTGGAGCTTAGGTCCAGAGCTAGGATCCAAAGTCAGGTCCTTCTGACTCCAAATCCCAGCCAGTCATTCCTCCCCGATGCCTCCTATGTGCATGCCTCCTATGTCCCCTAGGTGGGCAGCTCTAGGTTACCATGTGCATCTCACAGGTGACCAGAGGAGCCTCCAAAGGGATAGTTCCCTGCCTGAAATCACTTAGTTAATAGGTGGCTGACTCAGGATTTGACACTGGCCTGTCTGATTTCAGGCCAATGGCTGTGCCGAGGCATTTCTGTGGCCTGCCTGCTTTGCCTCGTTCCCTCTCTAGACTCTGAGCTCCTCCAGGGAGCCCCATCCTCCACCCTGGCCACCACCTGCAGCACAAGATGGTAGGGGACCGCGGGCAGGTACCAGAGTTCGGGCAGCTGCTGGAAATCAGACCCCAAGCACTGTGCCCACCCTGGAGTGGCATCTGCTGGGCTCATGCTGGGAGACAGGACTGTCTACTCAGTACCTCCCTGGGCAAGGCCTTCCTGGCCAAGTGAGAGTCTGAGAGTACACTGAGCTTTAAAGCGCCTTGGCTCCCCAGCAAGGAGAGGGAGATAAGCCACAAAGGCAACTTCATATCTGTTGTTTGGAAGGCGTACATGCATCAGGACGTGGAATTAATTCTCCATTGAAGATTAAGTCCTAGAGACCCTGAAACCAACACCTCTTATCATCACCCATTAAAATACACTGGGATTGCAGAATATGCCCCAACTGTACTGGGGAGGACCAGAGAGGTGCTCGGGGAAGCATTTCCCATCTCACCCCTGCTCTACCGATAGAGTCCAGACACAGACCCAAGGTGGGGAGAGGCACAGGGGTGGAACACACGGCCGTGGGGCTCCTGTCGTGGGCAGCATGCCTTGCGGGGCCTGCCCATGTCTGATCACTGCTGAGATATGCTGAGCTCGGGGGACTGGGGGCAACTCCCCAGCTTGGGCGAGGGGGCCTTGGGCTGGAACCAGGCTTCAGTGTTCCTGCCTCAGACCCCAGCACCTGGCTCCGAGCCCGGCCTGCGCTGACATGTGTGGCCTGACTGCGAGGCCAGTGCTTCTCAGACTCACTCAGTTTGTCCCCTGGGGGCCGAGGGGACAGGCCTGGAGCTGCTTTAGCATAAAGGCCCCACCCCACTGGGAGCTATTTCACACCCTTCTAGAACACATCCTTGGTGGCTTCCACATGGAGACGTTTCCTCCCTACATCTTCGAGTGAACCTGAGGCTCCAGAAAAATGGACTGTTTATCATCTCTGGGCATGCTGGCCACGTGGCCACAGGTCCCCAGAATGTATGTCCCTCACAGGCCTCAGGGTCACAAGACTCCTCCTAGGCCAGGACAAAGAGCAGACCCCCAACCCCCCCGCCCTCTAATTCCCAGGGGCCAGCCCCTCCCCAGGATGGCAGGGGGGCCTCAGGACCTGTCTGGCCTCTGTCTGCCCCTGGCCTCCCCAGGGAGGACCAGGCTAGAGCGAACAAAGAAGCCCAGTGGAGGTGTAATTAGGACGCACTTACTCTCAGAGAATTGATTTTCTTTGAGAAGGACGCAGAGAGAGGCCCATTAGCAGAGGATCGATCTGATCCAGAGACCCAGAAAATTCTAAGGCCCTTGCAGAAACAAATGGTTGTGTTTACAAGCCTGACACATGGGAAGCCTCCCCTTCCTTCCCTACCCTGCTGAGCCATCTCCAAGACATGCCTATCGATCCTGCCTCCCAAATACCTCTCAATCCTCTCTTCCCTTCACTCCCGGCTCTGCTCGCCTTAGCCCAGCATCCAGCCGGCCTCAGTCCTGCTCCCCACCCTCAGCCAGAGGAGCCTGCTCACACCTGCAAACTCCAGAGCTCCTGCCAGGTGTGGCCTGCAGCAAGGAGCCCTTGAGCAAAGCCCCAGCCCTCTAGGAACATCTGTTCTAGGAGGGGAGATGGAAGGAGGCAGATGGACGATAAGGACAGAAGCAAAAATATGACAGCATCAAATGCGACGAGGGTGGGAAGAACAATGGACAGTGTGGGGGCGCTGGTGGAGGGTGAGGGAAGGGTGGTGGGGCCGTTGGGTTGCAGACAGAGTGGTAGAAAGGCCCCTTGGACAAGGTGATGTTTGTGCAGAGTCCGGAAGGAAGGAGAGAGGTTGTGCCTGGCTGGGGAAAGGCATTTGGACGGGCTTGAGTAGTGTTCCCCAAATTCCTGTGCACCCAGAACCCATGAGTGCGGACTAATCTGGAAACAGGGTCTCTGCAGATGCAATTAGTTAAGATGAGGTCATGCTGGGTGAGGGTGGGCCCTGAGTCCTGTATGGCTGGTGTTATAAGAATTTGGAAATGGGGACACAGACACACAGACACAGAGAAGGCCGTACACAGACGGAGGCAGAGAGTGGGATGATGTGGCTGCCGGCCAAGGGTACCAAGGACCCAGGCAGCCACTGGATGCTGGGAGAGAGGCAGGGAGCAGAGGCTCCCTCAAAGCCTCTGAAAAAAACACTCTCAGACTTCTGACCTGCAGGACCCTGAGAGAGAGATCACCACGGTAGCACGTTGTGATGGCAGCTGTGTTCCAGGTACAAGGGCCCTGAGGACAGGGAAGGCAGGTCCATTTAAAGCACAGTCCTGGCCGGGTGCGGTGCCTCATGCCTGTAATCCCAGCACTTCGGGAGGTCGAGGCCTGAGATCAGGAGTTCGAGACCAGACTGGCCAACATGGTGAAACTTCATCTCTACTAAAAATACAAAAATTGGCCGGGCGAGGTGGCAGGCGCCTGTAATCCCAGGTACTCAGGAGGCTGAGGCACAAGAATCTCTTGAATCCAGGAGATGGAGGTTGCAGTGAGCTGAGATCGCACCACTGCACTACAGCCTAGGTGACAGAGCAAGACGCCGTCCAAAAACAAAACAAAACAAAAAACAAAAAAAAGTAGCAGCTGCCAGTGTCTAGGAAGCCCCTCACCCTGCAGCCAATGCAAACCCAATTCCTCAGATGTCCATGACTCCCAAGTCCAACTCCTGCAGACACTAGGAACATTGATTCACCCACTCACCCATTCATTCCCTCTATTTGTTTAACTTTTTATGCTTTAAGGCCCATACTACGGGCCCAGGAATTTAAATTCACCCCCTCATTCAAATTCTTTCATATGATGTGTGCATATTGAGTACCTGCTGTGTGTCCCATCACTACACTGAGGCTGGAATCCACCTGCTCTCATGGGGGTGACAGGCTGGCTGGTGTTGCGGGGAGAGAGAGGAGAGAGAGAGAGACAGAGAGAACACAAGCAGACAGACACTGCAGCCAGGAGCAGTGATGTCAACAGGCATGTCCAGAGAGTCCTGGGAGACACTAAGGGGGACATCAAACTGAGGGGGTCCGGGTGCCATCCTCAGCCCCCAAGGCTGCCCCCACTGCCAGGTCTAATCCATCACTGACCAGCTGACATATCCTCCTAAAGCTTTCACATTCCATCCCTACATCTCCCTGCTCACCTTAGTCTGGGTCTCCTTCCTCTCCCATCTGTGCGCGAGGAGCACCTGGCATGAGGGCCCCAGGCTCAGTGGAGGGGGCACAAACACTGGCAGGCTGACTTCACTTGGGGGGGCCTGTGAGATTCCCATGGCTGCTGTAACAAAGGCCCATAGACTCAGGGGCTTAAAACCAGCCACATTCATTATCTACAGTTCTGGAGGGCAGGAGTCTGCAGGGGGCTAATCAAGGTGTAGGCACCTCCTGAAAGCTCCAGAGGAGAACCCATGCCCTGCCTCTCCCGCCTGGTAGCCACCTCCTGCAGTCCTCGCCCCGAGGCCCCTCGCTCCACTGCAGAGTCTGTCGCTCCACTCTGCTTCCCGTCACACCCGTCATAGCGCCGACTACCACAGTCTCATGTCCCTCTGGCTCCCTCCTTGTGATTACAAAAGCTCCACGAGGATAATCCAGGATAATCCCAAGATCCTTCATTTAATCCATCTGCAAAGTCCCCTTTGCCATGTAAGGTAGCATAGTCCCAGTTTCCGGGGATTAGGACGTGGACGTCTGTGGGAGGCATTGCTCTGCCAACCACAAGTGGGCATTTGAGCCGGTTCCGAGGTATGCGTAGGAGCTGGTTCGGGAGCAGTGTCCCCACGTGAGCTGTGAGAGACAACAGGGCGGCCGGAGGTGGGTGGGGCGGGCGGTCCCCAGGGCCACAGAGAGGGCTGGACTGGCATTGTCGGGCAGCACCACTGACCCGCAGGGCCGCCTAGCACTAGAAATAGGGTGAATTCATTCGAATGGAGATACCCTGGGACTATGAAATATACACTGATTTCGGAGACTTAGCACTAAAAAGAATGTAAAATATTTCATTATCATGTTTATATTGATTACATGTTGACATAACCTTTTGGATCTATTGAGCTAATTAAAAGCTGTGATTAAAATTAATTTCACCTGTTCTTTATTTTAACCCATAGGCTTTATTTCTTAAAGCAGTTTTAGGTTCACAGCAAATGGAGTAGAAACGAGAGCGTTCCCGTACACCTTCTGCCCCCACCGTCAGCGCCCCCAGCTGAGAGACTCGCTCTGACAATTGGTGAGGGAGGCCGCCCTGACGCGACGTTACCACCAGAGTGCAGGGTTCAGGTCAGGGCTGGCTCTGGGGCTCCTGAACTCTATGGGTCTGGGCACCTGTAGAATGACAGGGCGCCCCCCACTGTGGTATCATACGGGGCAGCATCACTGCCCCAAGAATCCTCTGTTCTCCGCCAATTCATCCCCCCCTCCGCCCGCCTCCTGGCAACCACCGATCCTTTTATCATCGTCACAGTTATGCCTTTTCCACAAGGTGACCTGCTTGGAATCCTAGAGTTCACAGCCTTTTCATTTGGTTCCTTAGTGACATGTATTTAAGGTCCTTCCATGCTTTTCCATGTCCACCTGTTTCTCTTCACTTTTTAATGTGGCCACTAGAACATTTAGAAAGACCCCCATGGCTCCAATTCTATTCCTAAGGGACACGCCGGTCTGGACAACGTGCCAAGGCAGTGGGCGTCTTCTGAAGGTGTGGGGCTCTGCAGTGGGTGGGCAGGTGACCCCTGGAAAACGGGGTCCCAGCAGATGAGCAAGTGACCGTGTGGAATCTGCCTGAATGGCGCCTGGGTCGTGGCACCTGCGTAGCAGGGCTCATCCTTACTGCTGTTTGGGAAGAGTGCTGCAGCTGCAGGTGGGGACAGGTGACTGAGGAGGGGACAGGTGACTGAGGAGGGGACAGCTGACTGCAGGGGACAGGTGTGAGGAGGGGACAGGTGATTACAGGAGGGGACAGGTGACTGCAGGGGCAGGTGTGAGGAGGGGACAGGTGACTGCAGGGGACAGGTGTGAGGAGGGGACAGGTGACTGCAGGAGGGGACAGGTGACTGCAGGAGGGGACAGGTGACTGCAGGAGGGCACAGGTGACTGAGGAGGGGACAGGTGACTGCAGGGGACAGGTGTGAGGGGACAGGTGACTGAAGGAGGGGACAGGTGACTGCAGGAGGGCACAGGTGACTGCAGGAGGGGACAGGTGACTGCAAGAAGGGGCAAGTGACTGAGGTGGGGACAGGTGACTGAGGTGGGGACAGATGACTGAGGAAGTGGAGGAGTGAGAGGAAGGATAGGAAGTAGGCCCAGGAAGTGGAGTTGGCATGACTTGGGGCCGCCCGAGATGTCAGGCTGAAGGAGGGGACACCAGGTGACATGGAAGATGGGGTGACACTGCTCAGGTGCCATGCTGCTTGGGGGAAGGTGGAGGGCTGGGCTGGGAGTCAGGACTGCCCCCGGGTGAAGCACGGTTGGGGGTCTGGGCTCATGTACATCCACTGCTGCTCCCTGGGCAGCCCGCTATGGATTTTAGCATTAGTTGTCTTCTTTGAGGCATCAGAGGATTGGAATCAGGCATCTCCGAGGTCCCCATCAACAAAAAAGGCTGTGACCACACACCCTTAACCTGCAGGCACCCCGCAAGTGTCCCTGTTGTCCGGCCTCCCAGAACCCCTTTCGAGAGACCTGAAAGGGGTCCGTTCTTCCCGGAAGCCTCCTGCCTGGACTGCATTTTCCTGGCGGGCACCTCAAGAGTCTCTCTCTCACTGCATTACTTCCTCTGAGCATCTGCTTCTCAGATAAGTAAGTGTAGCCATGATGATATCTAATGATGAAGACTTATCGCAAGGAACAAAGCTGGAGAATGCCCAGCGGGCTTGCCCGGCCTTTGCCTCTCCCCACGCTGTGTCAGAGAAAAGGAGGACCCGAGTTAAGCTCCCGCTCTCTGGAACCTGCCAGGTTTCTGGTGCAGACCAGGGGTGCTTGGGGGACAGGATCCTCAATGAAGGATGCCCTCGTCTCTCTATGGGGAGCATGTTTCTCTCTGCAGTGCACTCACCAAGCTTGGACTCTCGGAAGAGTTCAGACTCTTGGATCGTGGTTAGAAAAGCTGAAACTGGCTGGCGAGCAGTGGCAGCGGGGTGGGGAGGAGGACCGCCCGACTCCAGCAGACAGCTCAGGGTGCTGGGAAGGCCAGGCTGGTGGGAAGAGAGATGCGGTTAGGAGGCGCTGCCGCACCCCATTTCCTTTCCTGGGGAAAGAATAAGGGTGGCAGCGCTGCTTGTCTGGCCATTATTCTAAACTCTAAACATCATTCCTTCAAAGAACATGAAAAAAAAACCAAAACCTACAGTAGCCTGTTGACCTCTTCCTGTGTGTTTTCACTGCTGTGCAAGCAACAAGACTCAACCAGACAAGGCAATTCTAGAGGTGCACTGGGGAGGGCAGGGCCAGGGCGTGAGTTGAGGTGATGGATTAGGGTCCCAGGCTGCTGTGCAAATACCCACAACCCGCGTGGCTTGTCCCCTCACAGTTCTGGAGGTCAGAAGTCCAAAGTCAAGGTTGCTGGCAGGGCCCCGAGCTCCCTCTGGAGGCTCCAGGGGAGGATCCTTCTGCCTCTTCCAGCTGCTGAGGGCTCCAGGGGTCCCTCGGATTGAGGCTGCATTGCTCCACTCTCTGCCTCGATTTCACATTCAATATAGGGCCCACCCTAAAGCCAGGCTGATTTCACCTCTATCCTCAGCTAATGACATTTGCAAAGGCCCTGGATCCAATAGGGTCACCCCTGAGGTTCCTGGTGGACACAGATTTTGGGGGTGACTCTATTCACCCCTCTATAGGCAGTTGCACTGACTGAGCGTCTATTCTACATGAGGAAGACTCTGAATTAGCACCTCACCTGCCTACTTCATTAAATCTCCCTGCATCCCCTTGGGGAGCTCCTGGTTTTCAATGAACCCAAATGTCCAACGATGATAGACTGGATCAAGAAAATGTGGCACATATGCACCATGGAATACTATGCAGCCATAAAAAAGGATGAGTTCATGTCCTTTGTAGGGACATGGATGAAGCTGGAAACCATCACTCTCAGCAAACTATCGCAAGGATAAAAAACCAAACACCGCATGTTCTCACTCATAGGTGGGAATTGAACAGTGAGAACACATGGACACAGGAAGGGGAACATCACACACCGGGGCCTGTTGGGGGTGGGGGGACAGGGGAGGGATAGTATTTGGAGATATACCTAATGTTAAATGACAAGTTACTGGGTGCAGCACACCAACACGGCACATGTATACATATGTAACTAACCTGCACGTTGTGCACATGTACCCTAAAACTTAAAGTATAATAATAAAAAAAAAGGAATGGAGACAGGCAGCAACGTCACCCCCAGGAAGAGTTTGAGGCCAGCAGGAAGCCCTAGGGGCCCAAGGAGGGAGGGGGCCTCTTGCTGGGACCACTGGAGGGCATGGTAGGATTTAAGTGTACGGCTTCGAGGAACACGGTGGAGCAGTGAGGGGCCTGTGTGACCCCCAGTGATGGGCTGAGTGTCTGCCGGGCACCGGGCTCAGTGCTGGGTGCTGGACGCAGCTAGGGGCCCATAGTCCAACCACATAACAGTGGCCTGTGGGCAGGGACACTGAGGGCTGGTCAGCAGGGTCAGCGTGTTGGAGGCTGTGGCCCACTCAGTTGCTGCCCTGGCTCATGGTGGACTGAGCAGAGGGAGGGAAGGGGTGCGGCCACCACCCCACATCAGACAGCTGGGCCTGTCTCTTAGCAGATCACCAGAGCACAGGACCCTCAGATCAACTCCAAACCCAATACTACCCCGTCCTGAAGCCCACACAGATCTCCCGGCCAGAGTGGGAATGCAAGCCTCCACTGACCAGGCACACAGCTGGCACTCAATAAATGCTTGCTGGATTCCTTTGGAGGTGCTCTGGGTGCCAGACCTGAAGGCTGTGTGACCTCAGGTGAACAGGTTTCCCTCCCTGGGCCACAGTTTCCCACTGAACATGTGGGAACTGGATTTCAGTATTTGAGTCTAAGCACTAGCACTGACACCTGTGGATCGAATTCCTGTACATCTTCCTTAGCGGACCTAGTGGCTCCTGAGCCTGCCCTTCTGGGGAGGAATTCTCCCTAGAATCTCTGGACAGTGTCAAAATCCCTGGGAGAACTCAGCCTGTCTGGAAGGAAGAAAGGGAGGAGGCAGAGGGAGGAGGGAAATGGGAAGAGGAAGGGAGGAAGGAGGGAGGAGGGAGGGAAAAAGAGGGAAGGGGGAGGAAGGAGAAGAAAGGAAGGAAGGAGGGAAAAAGGGAGAAGGGGAAGGATGGGGGAAGAGGGAGGGGGGAAGAGGGAGGAGGGAAGAGGGGAGAAAGGGAGGGAAAGAGGAGGAGGAGGAGGGAAAGGGGAGGAGGGAGGGAGGAGGGAGAAAGGGAGAGAAAAGGGAGGAGGGAGGGAGGATAAAGGAGGGAAGGAAGAGGAAGAAGAGGGAGAAGAAAGAAAGGAAGGAGGGAAAAAGGGAGTAGGGGAAGGATGGGGGAAAAGGGAGGAAGAAGAGGGAAGAAAGGGAGGAGGGAAGAAGGAGGGAGAAAAGGAGGGAGGAGGAGGGAGGGAAAAGGGGAAGGGGAAGAGGCGGGAGAGGAGGAGGACGCCTCCCCTCTCTGTGCCTGGTGCTGTCCCCCAGGTGACCTCCCCAGCATTCAATAGCTGCACCATCACCAAGTTCTTTAACTGCACCCAGCAACTCAGGAGCTGATCATTCCAATCTACATTTATTCCAATTAAAAATAAAAAAACAGAGTCTAAAAGCGGGCAAATAGAAACATGGAAGGCAAGCACAGTTGGAAAATTGCTGTCTGCAAATCGGCTGCTTAATTGCTGAGTGTTTGTACATATTCACTTTTTAAAAATGATTTAATGAAGCCATTTTCCTCCCCTATAATTACTCCATTGGCGGGGACATTTGTGCAGTGCCCACCCCTCCTCCTCAGGGTGAGGAGCCCCTGCTCACCCCACTTCCACTTGCGAACATGGAAGTCACATGCGCAGGTGTCAAAGGCAGCACTCGCCTGCAAGCTCTGGCCTTGGGCAAGGTTTACATCTTTCTGAGACTTAGATTTTTTTATCTGAACAAAGGGTTAATGAATCGGACCTCCAGTGCCTGTCCTGAGGATTCCAGAGGTGTGTGTAGAACACGCACGAAGTAGGAACGGAGTGGTGGGCAGATGGCACTGCCTGTGTCACTGTGCCACTGAAGGGAAGCTGGTGTGCTCCAGCTTGTCCCCTGCTTACGGTGTGGACCACCCCTTGCTTGAAGGTGCAGCCACTGCGTCCCTAACAGCTGCGAGGCTGAGTGCCAGCACCTGCACTGCATTTGGCAGCTGCAAGTCCCCTTGAGTGGACCCCAGAACCCCTCTCGAGGGTATGTGTATTCACACCTGCACTTTCTATATGGGGAAACTGAGGCCCAGTAGGAAAGGGACTTGCCCAAAGGGAACCCCAGACTGGAACCTCATCTCAGCAGAGGTGACAGGTGCTGCAGATGTGTTTTCCCAGGGGAACTCATTCTGAACTTTGGTCGCGTTCCAGTTCAGGCTAAGTCTGTGCTGTGAGATGAGAAGACACACAGCCCGCTGTGGCTCCCAGGACCCGATGGCTCCACAGAACCCGCAAAGAGGTACCCAGACTTTCTAACAAACCCTCCCAGGATCAGAGAGGAAGAGGGAACTAAGGTGACACAGGGCAATTGTGGGACAGTGAAGTTGTTCAAGAAAATTCCAGAAGGCACTCTAGATTCTGAGTGTGAAAGGGGGCATCGGGCACCAGTGAGGTGGGTGAACAGAGGGGAAGGAAATGCAGCCCAGTGCTGGAGGAGGTGCCCAGTGTTGGGGGCGAGGAGACCCTGCCAGGCAAGTCACCCAAATACGCGGCAGCGAAGGCAGCAGGATCTGAACCCGTGACCCACAGAGATACAGGGAGAGAGCAGGATGCCCTTCGGCATGAAAGCTGTGTGGGGAGGAATTAGTGAGATCGGTGCCCACCACGCCCTGGACACCAGCAGAGGACAGAGTGAAGGGAACCTCACCGAGACCTCACAATCGCATCAGAACAGGAGGACACGTTCCCATTTCGCTGACCAGGAAACTGAGTCCCAAGGAACATTAAGTAACTCACCCAAGATTATAGAAACATCAGGAAACTCAGCGTTGCGCCATGCAGTGGCTCCAGGCTTGTCTTCTCTGAGCTTCCCAGGCTGTCCCCTGATCTGTGCACCGTGCCCCAGAGAGGTTGGTGTGGTGTGGCACCCACCCTGCATGTCCTGGGCACCTCTGACATTCTCCAATGCCAGTAGCTGGACCCTGACTACAGCCCGACCCAGTGCAGGAGCCGTGTCATTTCACCTGTGAGTTACCCGTGGGCTTAGGGCATCTCCTTAACTCCACCTCACCCCCTGACTCATCCCTAGCAGTGTGCCCTGTGGGCAGAGAGGGCGGGCGGCAACAGAGGCAACTGATTTTCTGTGTCTGAACCCACAGGGGCAGCATCCCTATGGCCACCCCTGGTGCCTGTGCCCACCTCTCTGCATCCACGCCCTGAGCCGTGTCTCCCGACCAGCCCTTCCACACGTGGGTTCAGCTGCCTGCCATGGCTTGCTGGTATTCTGAGCCCACTAGTGCTGGGGGCTGTGACACTCACTAGCAGATCATTCCAGAATGAAGCTGGGCCGGGCCTAATCCCAGAGGACCCCTCCTCCAGTCAGTGCCCCTGCTTGCAGCTTTTACCAACACCTTAGGGGTGGAAATGGGGGCACAACCTCGGACATGACCCACGGAAAACTTTACTCTTCGCCAGCTGCGTGTCGACTGCATGAGAATCGGCCCTTTTCAGTGAATCCCTCGCTATCTATAAACTCCTGCGGTAACTGAACCCCTCCAGTGCCAGAGTTCCTTTCCAGACCCCTCCTGAGCATCGACGCGGTGCCAGGCTGCGTCCAGACCAGGCGTGCCCACGGCTGGGCAGGGAACTTCTGGAGCCAGTGGTGCGGTGCAACTGTACGAGCGGCTCAAACCGGGAAGTGAGTCCACATTGGTCAGCCAGCAGCGCCACCCCACAGCCCCCGAGGGCCCTCATCGCCAGAGGTCTCCTCCTCCAGGCTGCCCCGTGCACCTCCTCAGGGGCCAGCACTGAAGGGCGTAAGCCTGGCCCTGGCAGAGCAGGAGCCCCGGGGCCTAACTCCAGGCTGCCCCAGCTCCTTTACAAGTGACTGATGCTCCCTGCCCTGGCGGCTGAACAGGGGAGCCCAGGACCCTGTGGGGCTGAGAGCAGGCACAGAGACCACTGAAATGCAGCTGCTGCTCTAGCGTGGCAGGAGTCCCCATGTGCACCCTCTGGGAGGTCCAGTCAAGGAGCCACAGGAGCTGAGGGGAAGGAGGGGCAGAATGGGTCAGACCAAGAGGTGTGGGTGCTGCGGGGAACTTCCCTGAGATCAGCCAGTGCTGGCTAAGGAAGCAGGTTGTTCCATGCCAGCAGCAATGAAGGGATGAGGGCAGAAGTTCTAGAAAGGTGATGAGCAGCCAAGTTTTACAGGCACAGGGAGCAGTGCTGGAAGGTGAAAATGGCAGGCACAGCTTCACCGTGGCCGCCACGTGCTGGGTCTCTTCCAGACACTGGCTGGGTTGCTTCTTTAATCCCCATTCCGGCTCTTCCTGTGCAGACAGGGAGACTGAGACTCACGACGTGAACTCAGTTGTCTGGGGTCAGAAAGGATGAAACAAGACTCTGTTTGACCCGAGTTCCAAACTATGCATCTGCTATGGGCTTCCAGCTCTGTGGGAGGGAAGTGGCACTGTGGTTCTGGCTGGTTTTATGTCTGGAGGTCTTAAAATGGCACCAGGTAGGATGTTTGCAATGGCTCTTGTCCCAACTGATGGAGTCTTTAGAATTTGTGTATAACCATCCAGGGTGAACGAGGCCGAGCTCCTGGAAGCACCTCGGTCATGCTCCCGGCACGGGCAGAGCTGCCAGTGCTCCCCTCGGCATGCAGGGCCTTGTCAACCTCCAGCAGATATGCCTGCTCTACAGCTGCTCTGCAAGCCCTCCACCGGGCACACTTCCAAGAGCCACGCGGGTGACAGAGCCACCCTCCAGCCCCATTCCAGCCAGCTGGGAGGCCACAGCCCGCAGGCCCGAGGCTGCCAGCCGCAGCAGCAGGTGTGGGGGGAGCAGGTGCCAGTTACCTTGGCAGCTCCCACAGGCAGCAGGTGCAAGGCTGCCGCTGTACTTGGCACTGTGTTGTGCCTCAATGTGAAGCAGCCGTCCGATGATCTGGACACAGCCCGAGACTTCTGGGTTAATTGGGGAAAGTTGCATTTGATGGGGGGCTGGAGGGGGCAGGCTGAGTTTATGGCCAGGTAGAGGTGAGTCTCTGGCCCTCCTGACATGATGGAGGGTACACAGGGGCTGAGAGAAAACCAGCGCTTGCCCATCGCTTTGCATTTGGTCAGGAAGGACACACGAGCACCTCCTGTGAATGGACCGGGGTAGTTACCTCTTTCTCCCGCTGCTGGGCGTGAGTCACACTGGCCCCATGTTGTCCCCAGGAACCAATCTATTTGGGAGGACGGAAACCACTCTAAAACCCAGAGTGTTGCTTCAAACAGGAGACCCAAACAGAATGAGGCAAAGCACAACACAATGGAATTAGCCAGACTCCTCAGACCCCACGAGACACACAGCGAAAAAGCTTCTGCACCCAGCAGCTGCCTTCTGTGGAGAGGACTTCCCAGGAATTCCCAGCAGGAGTGAAGTGGGACGGGCTGAAGGACAGGGCAGAGCTGGAAGGAAGCCCAGAGAGGGTGCGTGTGAGCCGCCAAGTTAGAGACCAGAGACTGGGCTTGGGATCAAGCCCAGTGGGTTAACCTACCCTGTGACCTGGAATCTATCTTAGAAACGTAGCAATCCACATACAATCAAATAAATGCCCTTCCTGATATGCTAATGCATCCTCAATTCTTCTTGGAATCCTTTAAAAATAACAAAACAATTGAGAACAACAACACTAACAAGAAGAAAAGAAGCCGCACCTTAACCATCCACCAGGTCCACTGCCTCCTCTGTTCCTGTCTAGCCCTGGTCCCTGTGTGAGCATATTTACAGTATTTCAGTTACAAGGTACGCACAGAACTGTGTTCTGATTTTATCACAAAATGCTCAGCATGTCCTGCCTGCTGTGTGACATTCCATCCAGCGTGTGTGGCATTCTTGACAGGTCATTCCTTAGGCTGAACTTTTTCAAATCTGTTCTGCAAACAGAGTGCCTACCACGTGCTGGGTGTGCTGGAAATCCACCTTTTTCTCTTGATTGCTGTGACAAGCAATGGTGCCCTTCGTAACAACATTTTCATGATTTTCACTCCTCCCCAGCCTCTGTGTCCTGGGTAATTTCCCACGGTTAAGCTCTAGGAGGGAGGCTCCTCAGTGGGATGCTCTGAGCCTCCGTGCAGCTTTTTAAAAAATGTCTTCTTAGATCCAAGAAACTCTTACAACTCAATATTTTTCAAACGAGAGCCTCCATTTACTCTTAGGGGGTCCTGGAACAAAACGATAACATTTTCGTATGCCAGTTCCCGGATTATAGAATCTGACACTCTAAATTGATTTTTCGAGGCACTGCTGACTGTATTTGGTTTCTGCTGAAGGCAGTCCAAATGATGTACTGAGTGTTTTCAAAGAGAAGGAAAAAATGCCCAAGACACGAGCAGATGAGGTCAGAGCCCTCTGAAAGGGAATTCTGCTTTAAAACGTGCATGATAATATTTACATATAAGATACCAAAATTCATTAGGAAATAAGACACAATTAACACAAACAACTGCCCCTCTCCGGAAAGCTCAGAGGATGCTTCGAGTCGTGCGATTGTGGAAACCCGGCTGAAAGTTTTGAGTGGGAAGATGTTAGGTGGAATCCAAAACAAGGGATAAGTCAATGGCAACACTGACTAGCTAACACTGACAGTGACCCACAGACATCGTCACCATACGTGTCCTCAGTGTGTCTGATTAGAAAACTTCGAAAGACAGCAGTAAATCGGGCAGCTGTAGTAGTAATCATGGCAATGACAAATCCTCTCAGTCACGCCTGTGTCGACTTCCAAGCGCTGGGCGTGCTGGACGTGTTAGCTCGTTGAGTCCCTTCAACACCCCGCCAGGGGGACTAGCACACTCCTACCTACCAGAGGAGGAGGGAGCAGGTGCAGGGGGCTGAGCTTGAACACTGCAGCCTGGCTCCCGAGCTGTGAAGGGGGCCCCCACAACATGCAGCCCCCACTCCTCAGCAGTAGCTGCTGCCTGAAGGGGATGATGGGGGAGGAGACTTCTCACACCTGTACCTGCAAACGTGGCAAAGAGTGACAATTCAACCGCAGCTAGGACCACGCCGAGAAGGGGAGGCTCCCTTCCTGGTTCAGCTGCACGCAGGGGATGAGTGTGGCCCAGTTCCTTCTGGGAATTTCATGCCGTGTTCCCGGAAAGCACCCTCTCCCCACACTCCCAGACTCTGTGCAGCCCTGACGCCTGTCCTGCGTAAAAACGCCAGGGCATTCCACCAAGGAAAAGAAGCACCGCCCCCGCCCCTCCAGGTCCCTGCCCACATGGAACTGTGTTTTGCAAGCGGATAAAATCTGCAGACGCAACAGCCAAACACCCGGCATTCTCTGTTCCTCAGCCCGCTCTAGTTGCCTCTCCTCCCACGTGGTGCAAATCAGCCTCTGAACAACCTGCAGGGTCCCAGCACCTTCAGGATGAAGCCGGAGCCCCTAACAACAGGCCAGATGGGAGGAAAGGGAGGTTCAGAGAGGAGGGGCAGAGCGTTAGGAAGGTGAAAACAAGAGCAAGAGGCCTGCCGTCCCTCCCGATGCCCAGCCGGGCCTTCTCAATCCCTTTCTGCATGCTGTGAATGACCTGTGACACCTGTCTCATCACTGATGGATTTCCTCTTCTTGGAGCTGCCTGTGAGCTCCAGGAGGACCAGGGCTGCACCTGACCAGCTCTCTAGCCACCTCTCAGCCCAATGCCCAGCATGGAGTGCGTACCGGTAAATGCGGGTGGAATGAATGCTTGAATGAATAAATGAATGAACAACACAGGCCCCCCCCAGACACCATCGCGGGTACTGCTAACGCCCACTTGAGGTCCCAGCCACTAAACTTTGCTGCAAGAGCCGACAGTGCCCTTGAGACCTCCGGGCCTCCACTGGACCCCTCCCATGAGGGAGGACACAGGCCCAGAGAAGTGGAGTCACTTGCTCGAGGTCACACGGCAACCAAGCGGCCCCGTGGGTGACCTTAACTGAGGTCTCCTGGCCCTGAGGTCAGTGTTTCTTTGCCAGGGCTACTCTGGGCTGTGTTAGGCAGAGAGCTGCAGGGCAGGTGTGAAAATCATTCCTCACTCTGACCTATGGTCAAGAAGATGAAACAGACTGAGCCCCTCCCACCTTGCATGCAGGAGAAACTGGTCCGTGAATGCTGCTGGAGAGAAAAGCAATCAATAGCAAAGGCTTACGTCTGCAGGGCACGGGTGGGTTCCGAGCGGCAGTATCTGCCCCACAGCCTGGGAAGTCAGCATGATGGATGGTGTCCAGGCCTCCTCCTCAATGTGCAGAGGAAGCTGCTCCTCCTCCTCCACCCGGCTGCCCGCTGAGCCCTCGTGCCAGGCTCTGGGAGGGCCCAGGGCCAAGGCTACAGCTCTGAGAAGGCACCGGCTTGCCCAAGGCCACCCAGAAGAGCTCGCGGACCTGCTCCAGTGCCCTGTCCAGCCCCAGCAGGTGGCCAGTCCTAGGGAAGGCCTCATCCTCCCCGACCCAGTCTCCCACTGAGCGCCTCCATGGTTAATGACATTACTCCAAGACGGCCATGTGTGCCCATGGCCCATGTCAGGCTCCCGTGGAGGAAGTATGGTGACAAGCTGTGTGACCTTGAGCTGGCCACTCTACTCACTGGACCTCAGGCGTCCCTTCTGTACAGTGGAGGGAGCCATGCCTCCCACTCAGAGTTATCCCCAGGGTGAGATGCAGGGAGCCTCCCCACACAGTGACTGGCTGGAATGTGGCAGGTCCCCTTCCTGCCCATCCCTCCCAGAAGCAGAAGGCCTCTGGCAGCGGAGCAGTAAAGGGTTAACTAACGCCACAAGTCTGGGTTGTCCACGCCCTTCACATTCCAAAGGCTGGCTGGCCCCTGACCATTCCTGGGAGGTGACCTCTGAGCCCTTGGAAACATCCTGCCAGTTAAGAGTGGCTTTGCTTACCAGGGCCCCAGGCCATGTGGACAGTCTGTGCCAACAGTCCCATTGATGGTGGGGGCCCTGAGCTGCCTGGCATACAGCCTCACCTCTGGGGGTGCTGAGATCAAGGTCAGCCACATGGGCCTATGTGACTGACCTGAAGTAAAAACCCCAAGGCTCACAGGGGTGTCCCTGGTTGGCAGGTACCTCATGGTGTCATCAGCATCACGGCTTCAAGTTAAGCACTGTCCATTGTACATCCCAGGAAACGTGACCTCCACACAGGGTCCCACCTCAGGGCCTTTGCATGTGCTCCTCTCCTTCCCAGACACCCCATGGGAAGCCCCTCACTGCATGCCAGTGTCTGCCCTATCATGACTCTATGACCAGCCCTGCCATGACTCTACCAGGGATTCTGCTTGGCCTCTATTCATAGCACGTATCGCTACCTGACAACAGGCCTGGATTTTGTTTTGCTATTGTCTGTCTGCCCCTCTACAGTGTCAGGTTCCCAGGGGCAGGAGTGCTGGTGTCTGCTCACCCCACACTCCAGGAAGCAGCAGCAGCCTCTTCCCACCCTGAAGGACCGATTGCTGACAGCTCCCTTTGGGTTTTGTATTAGGTGTGAGCCAGGCCCACCCAAGGGTGCCTGAACCACCTAGTCAACTCTTCCTTCCCTCGATGCTGTACGCAGCAACCCTGGTCACAAGTCAGAGGCCATTAGCTGTGGCCTGGTCTGGACCTGCTGAGTGGCCCCTGCTTCATGCCATGGAGCTGTCGGCTCCAGCTTCCAACATCAGCCACCCCTTGTGGCTTGCGGGTCTGTGCACCGGCCCCACCTGTGTCCTTGGCTCCCAGCCCAAGCAGTCAGTGAAAGTTTGCTGAAATGCATGCACGATGCCCAAACAGGTTCCATAAAGGCAACAAATGACAGTAAAAGTACGGGGAAAGCCACCCACATTCCACCGCCCTGATTCAGTCTCTGCATGACCACGTCACCCGCCTCCAGCCACAGCACCATAATAACTTAATGCGCTCTGCTCTCCAGGCAAGCAAACCAAAGGCAGGGAAATTGGCAGAACGTATTTCTCCAATTCTTAAGAATCCCATTTGAGAGTTAAATAATGACAAGATGCCTTTAAGCACTTGAAAATTATGAGTTAAGCCATTCCCAGGGAAGGCTGTCATTTAGCAAGCAGGCAGAATTGATTGTTCCAGCCACAGATCTGAGGAACTGGGGCAGGTGGGAGGCAGAACGCTGGGTTTGGGGTACTGCAGGGATCCATCTCCCTGGAAGCACGTGGGAGTCCTCAGGGCCAGGGAACCTCATTCTACCAGAAGGACCCGCCCCCTTTCTACTGAGTGGGTCTCTGTTGGCTCCCCAGCACCCAGGCTGTGGGCCGACCTCCATATGGGGGCCAGCAGTCCCGGCTCTGGCCTGGCTGAGGAGCCAAGTGTCCCTGCTGGGCTGCAGGTGAATCCTAAACTCCAAGCCCTGCCAAGCCCTCACTCCTGAATCCAAGGCGAAGCCCCATTTTCCCTCTGGGGAGCTTCTTCCAGCAGCCCCACCTCTGCAGGGTTGGGGGCAGGTGCTTTGCCAGCTGTTGACCAGTGAGCCAGGAGGCTGTGGCTATGGCTCCCGCTCATCCACGGCAATAACCCGGTCTAATGTGTAACTGACATCTGCAGAGCACGGTATTTTCTGCAGCGCTCTCTCATATTGTGGCTACATACGGTCCCATTTTAGAGATTAGAAAACCGAGGCTCAGAGAGGCGAAGGGACTTGCACAGAATCCCACAGCGACTAGTGTGAGGTGGGGGCACCCGGGTCTGTCTGATTCTTCAGGCTGCGACCTTCCCCTTCTGCTCTCAGAGAAGATAGTGGTTATGGTCCTTTGAGCACCTCCTGTGTTCCAGGAACGATGATGTGGGCTTTTCCTACAGCCTCTCCTTTCCCCTGCAGCCTGGAGGGAGGTGTGAAAATATGCCAAGAAAAAGGAAGAAATACGGCTCCAGGGCCACGGAGCGGCAGTGCCTGCGGGGCAGCCTGGGCTTTGGAAGGAAGCTGCCCTCCACAGGGTTTCTGGCCTTACAGAGATGAAGGGGCCCACGTGTCACCTGGTGGGGCTCACACAAGGACAGTGACACCCGAGGGAGTGGAGCCAAGCAGAGGTCCCCGTAGTGAGGAGGCGGCTGACTCCTCCCACTAGGACAGAAGTGAGGAGGAGTCGGGACTGAGCAGGGCAGAGAGGGGTACGGTGGGGAGGGGCAGGCCTTCTCTCCTGTCCTGCCTGTTGAAAGCCAGAGGGAAGTAGGGGTTAAGGATGGAGTCTGGGGGCCTGAGGTTGGGGGAGGGGCCCAATCCGAAGGATCTGTGCTGCAGACCAGTAAGTGGTACCCGTGGCACTAAGGGTTCCTTTCTGGTTGGCCACCCCAGCCCTCTAGGGGCACTTCCTACCTGCCTCCTTCAATGACTGTCCTCCCTCCCTCCCCTCCCCCTCCTCCCTCCCTCCCTTCCTTCCTTCTTCCCTCCTTCCTCCCTCCCTCCCTCTTTCCCACCTTTCTTCCTTCCCTCCCTCCCTCCTTCCGTTCCTTCCTTTTTCTTCCAACCATTGATCAAACTCAAACCCTACCATTACTGGGTAGCTACTAGGTAACTGGCCCTGGGCTGGACTTTGAGATGAGGCCACAGAGATGCCTTGGGCATGGCTGATGGGTTGATGAGTGACTGAGTGAGCCTTTCAGATGCTCTCCCTTAACGACACTGCCTGGAGAACTGCTCACCTCTGATACCTGTTTCTGCCATGATGCCATCTCCTAGATCCCAGGAGCTGTTAACTGGGTTGATTCCAGAATGTGACTCAACTTTTCTATTCTAAAGGCACCAGTGTGCTGTGTATGGCGCAGGAACAGACCCGCGGTGCCCACACTGCTGCCTCCTGGGGAGGGCATCGCGTCTCCCGCAGCAGCGTGTGCCTCTCCAGGACCTGCTAAGGGAGAAAGGGTGGGATTTGGGCCCCAGGTAATGTCAGTTCTGTTTTCCTTTAAATTCGGGACATTTCCCCGCTGAAGGCAGAGTCTTAACTGGAAACAGGCCAGGCCAAAGCCTGCCTGAATTTTCTGCATCTGAGCGTCTGGGTGGGCAGCAGACAGCTGACAGGCTGGAATTCCAGATAGGGAAGCCAGAGGAGCTGCTTTCTCAGCAACAGCCTTCACCCAGCCCTGTCCCCACCTGTCCCCAGCCCCAGAGGTACCATAGGCCTTCGTGGGGGCACGCCCAGGCCAGCTCTGCAGAAACACGCACCCAGAGTCCATCTCTCTGCCCCCATCCCAGGGTCACTCTCTCCTCAATCCCCGCACCCTCTGTCTCTCTGTTTCTCCGTCTCTTTCTCTGTTTCTCTGTCTCTGTCCACCCCTCTTCCCCCAAGTTGTGTGTGTGTGTGTGTGTGTGTGTGTGTGTGTGTGTGTGTGTCTCCCCAACCCCGCCCCTCTCTCCCTCCCCCTCTCTCTCTGCAGGGATCTCTGGCTTTTTGTGTGCACCTCTCATTCTCTCTCTCTCTCTGTTCCTCCCTCTCTCTAGTTGTGTACGTGTGTGTGTCTCCCCTCCCATCCCTCTCTCTCTCCCTCTCTCTCTCCCTCTCTCTCTCTGCACAGACCTGGCTCTCTGTCTGGCCTGTCATTCTGTCCCTGTAGTTCTCCATGTCCATGTCTCTGGGCGTGTCATTCCTCCATCTCACTATGACTTGGAGGGCTCTGCGTGGATGTAGTCTGTCATTGGCTCTCTCGATCTGTCCTTCTCTACATGTCTCTGAATTTCTGTGTGAGCCATTCTCTCCCTCATTCATCCTCTTCCACCCTGAGAGAGCGTCAAGAGTGGACGTCCCACAAGAGAAAGGTCTGGGGACCATGTATAGCCTTCTCTTCCCCACCACAGGGAAAGCAGGGGAACTAGTTCTGGCCTCCAACCTCCCTGGTGGGTAACCAGCTCCCGGGGCGCTGCCCACTACGGGACAGTCAGATGCTGGAAAGGAGGAAAGTGTGAAGTCGGGCGGCCAATGTCCTGTGAGTGAAGGAGGACAGAGCATGATGTTGGGTGCAGAGTGCCCCGGACGCTCCACTCATGGAGCTGACGTTGAGCAGAGACCTGGATGCAGCAAGCATCTGTCCACGCGGGTATCTGGGAAGGCGAAAAGCACGTGCCCAGACCCCGGGGTCATATTTCCTGGGCATGAGGCACACAAAAGAAGGCGCCGGCCCCAGGGTCCTATTTCCTGGACATGCAGCACCCAGAACAAGGCGCTGGCCCCGGGGTCGCATTTCCTGGGCATGCCGCGCACAGAACAAGGCGCCGCCCCTCCCTGGCTGCACTGCCCATGGCCGCTGTCCTCTGGGGACCTGGAACTGGCCGAAACCATGAAGCCAGGCGCACTTCAGATTTTAACCTCGGCTGTCCTGGCCAACCTGGTGCGTGAGGAGTGCCCTTCCCTGACGGCCGGGTGACAGGGCAGGGCGCCCTCCCGGAGTAACTCAGCTCGGAGGACACCACACGGACAAGGCTGCCCACAGCTGGGGAGGGCAGGGCGCTCACCCCGAATGGGGGGCTGGCGCAGGACTCTCCGGTTCAGGACCCACCGGGACACTCAGCGGAGGGAGCCTCAGCCCCGCCGGCCGCTCCGCCCCACGGGAATGGAAGGCATTTGCATACACATCGGTTTCAATCTGGGACTGCGGACACAGCAATGCCGAAACCCGCGCTGGTCAAAACCCACTTCGCAAGACATCACCACACTTTCTTCAATCATCGAGTCCATTCTAACGAGGCAAATAAACACGGCATTTAAAGATCAGAGGCAGCACAGTTACAGTCTATTAAATGAAATTCACCGTCAAGGGTGAGAGAGAAGATAGAGTGGGATTATTCTAGTCATGGCAATTAGAAGAAAGAAACGGGTATTTTGAGAGTGATGTAATTTCGCATCCCTGAAGCAGCTGCCTGTGGAGCTTGCGGTTTGGACAGCTGGGGCAAAGGGGCCACCCCCCCACCCCCTGTGTCAGGGCCCCTCCTGAGACAGGAGCCAGCGCCTGTCCTCAGGGGGTCCCCAAGCCCCAGAACACAGTCCCGGTGGGCGGCGGAGGCTGAACCACCCCAGCCTTCTCCCCAGAGCCCAGATGGGGCATGGCCTGGCAGCAGCGTGGCTTCCCCTCAACACCAGCTCCTTCCATCCCACTCGCCCCACAAGGCCCCTTCTTCCTGGTGGTTCACCCCAGCCCCCTGGGGGCTGTGCACTTCCCATCTGGAAAATGGGGATGACGGAGGCCCCAGCGTGGACCACAGAGTCCTCCCGTGAGTGGAGAGTGTGGGTGAGTATGGAGGTGGAAATGCCTCATGGGCAACACATGCGTCCTGGCTGTGCCGTCATCCACCTGCTGCCCCCAGCCCATTCTGTGCTCCGGCTCTGCTGAGCGCTCGGAAGTGGCCCCTATGACTGCCTGGCGCAGGACTCCCACTGGACTCCACAATGGGAGGCTCCAGCAGGGGGAAGAGAGGCTCTGGGTATCCCTCCCTCTCTCCCTCTGCATCCCCTCTGTGGCCCACACGATTCTGGTTCCTGCTAGGTGGCCCTGGCTCCCAGACTGCAGGGACCTCACCATCTCCCTTTGTCCTCCTGCTCTGTGGGGGCAGCGAATGCTCCCAGCTCTAATGTGGGCTGCCTCACTGTCCCGGGCCGCCCCAGGGTCTCTTCCGCCACGCGTAACTGACTGTTCTATGTACAGAAGCAGGTACCGATCTCCCGTTTGAGCCCTGAAATTTGCTGTCTGCACTCAGATGAATGGTTACCCACGAAAGGTCACTGTGCTAAGGCAGCGTGACTCTGTGGCCCCAGTCTCCGCGCGGTTCACAGTGTGGCTGCATCTCCCAAGCCATACTCGTCTCCAGGGAAAGCAGCTTGCAGCCGGGCCCCCTCCAGAACTCCTGCTCGCTCCCTCCAGATTTTAGCCTTCCCTTTTTTGGTCCATTTTATTTTCTTTCCACAGTATTCTTTGCCCCTATTTATCAATACTGAGTTTAATTTCAGTCCTCTGGGCCTCTTCTCTGAGCACCGATGCATGCTACAGCCATTTTTTAAAATGCAACAAAAATAGCTCTGTGGCTTTATTTCTGATTATATAATCAAACGCGTGCATTGTAAAAGTAAAGAATAAACATAGAAGAAAATAAGTATAAAGAGTCTGAGGCCAGGCGCGGTGGCTCACACCTGTAATCCCAGCACTTTGGGAGGCCAAGGCGGATGGATCACCTGAGGTCAGGAGTTTGAGACTAGCCTGGCCAACATGGTGAAACCCCGTCTCTACTAAAAATACAAAAATTAGCGGGTGCCAATAGTCCCAGCTACTTGGGAAACTGAGTCAGGAGAATCACTTGAACCCGGGAGGTGGAGGTTGCAGTGAGCCAAGATCACGCCACTGTAATCCAGCCTGAGCCAGAGTGAGACTGTGTCCAAAAAAAAAAAAAAAAGCCTGAAGTCTCAGCACCCTCAGGTAACCATTGTCACAGATAAGTGGGAAAGAGGCAACTGGGTGCTGGGGCCACCCTCTGTTTTTCCCTTTCCCCCTCCCTCCCTCCTGACCTTCGTCCCTCCTCACCCCCTTCCCTCCCTCCTTCTCCCCCTTCCCTCCCTCCTTCCCTTCCTACCTGCTTTATTAAAATTCAATCTTATTTTTTCCCATAAAGCTTCTCCCACCCACTGCCAGGTGGCTAAACCAAACCAAACACCCCAGCCAGGACCACTTCCTCCAGGCTCGCAGACACGCAACATGGACAGACACCTGCACCTGTACCCGTCATGAGTGCACTTTAGCCACTGATTTTTGTATACAGTGTTTTTGCCTTACAAGCAATTATATTTTACATCTCAAAAGCGCCCACATTTTCTTTCGGCAGCTATGAGTTTCTTGTCACTGAAGTGGTTATATATATTCTCATTTTTCTAATAATATTTGGATTTAAATTTTTATTTCTTGGATCTGCCTAAAATTTATTTTGGTGCATGGCTTGAATACAGAGACCCAACCCCGTGTTCCAGCTGGCTCCCTCATGAGAGACACAGCATGCCTGAATTTTTTTTTTTCCCCATTGGAAGTACAGAATGGACCACCGACATTTTTCCCCACTGATTGGAAAAACCACCTTTCCCATGATTCCTTCCCAATGTCTGTCCGTCAGTGTGTGTGTCATGGTGCTGAGTGGAATCACTGCACTGATTCACTGTCTACTTTTGTGCCACTTGGTTTAGAGCACATTTAGTGGCTTCTAAAACAAGTACCCTTTCTTTGGTTTTTCTATTTTTAGAAAATTTTTCTATTCTTAGACACTTATTCTTCTACACAAACTTTAAAAGAATTTATTGGCCAGGCACAGTGGCTCGCGCCTGTAATCCTAGCACTTTGGGAGGCCGAGGGGGGCGGACCCAGGAGGTCAGAAGATCGAGATCATTCTGGCTAACACGGTGAAATCCCATCTCTACCAAAATACAAAAACTTAGCCTGGCATGGTGGCACGTGCCTGTAATCCCAGCTACTCAGGAGTCTGAGGCAGGGGAATCACTTGAATCCAGGAGGCAGAGGTTGCAGTGAACTGAGATCGTGCCACTGCACTCCAGCCTAGCCACAGAGCAAGACTCCTTCTCAAAATAAATGAATAAATAAATAAATAAATAAATAAATAAATAAATAAATAAATAAAAGAATTGATCCACTTTCATTTTTATACATGTAAATATCTTAACCTAAGGATAAAGGTTGGGTCTAAAATACCACAATTCTGGATGAAGCCAATAAATGCTCAGAAACACAATTCTAACAGTCACAACCTCCTGCCAACGATCACAGCAGGGGTTCCTGTGACAGCGGCTGGCTCATTCACTGGCTCAAGGGGTCTAGTAAAAACCAGCTGACCTTTGTGGAAATCTTCCTACACTCTTTTTACATGTCTTAATAGGTTGGTATCATTTTAAATTTATGGCACTTACCTATGCTGCTTTGTTTCATTTGTTTGTTGTTTTGTATCTGTGTATAGGGGGACAAGTGTCTACTTATCCCCTTGACATCTGTTTCAGGGTCTGCTACCTCCAGGAAGCCCTCCCTGACTACATCAAGTCTCCGGCAACGTTTATTGGGCTACTAGTCAATGCACAGCCTATGTCCTTTAAAGATGTTTAATCTATGCCTCCCCACAGCCCTACCAGTTCAGTGACAAAACCTGCCCTTTAGGGAAAGAAGCACTGAGGCCCAGAGCAGGGGGGAATGACAAGCCAAGGGCCACGCGGCCGGTTTGTGACTTACAGGATCCAGGGTTCATCTTGCTTCCCTAGCAGAGTAGATCTCGGGATGTCAGCTAATGAACAAATGAATGAATGAGTGGGTGGGTGGGTGGATGGATGGATGGATGGATGGATGGATGGATGGATGGACAGACAAGCAGATTAAGCAATTCTGCCTGCAGCTGCTGGCAACTTCTAATTGGAGAACGACAAATCCATCACCATGGCAAACAGAGAGTTATTTTTTCCCCCAATGGAGCAAATATAACCATGCCAAATGGAGCTGGACGCCAAATATTTACCACAAGCAGCAGCCTCCACTGTTGACAGATTTATGCCTCATTAAGCCCAAACTATGGCAGCGCCCCTGGCAGAGGAGGCCCACTCAGACTAAAAGAAGTTCCTTTTCTCACGCGCTGTTCACTGGGACTCTCGCACACAGGACGCCGCGGCTGTCAGCAGACACAGACCCCGGAGTGTCCCTACCGCTGGGATCACCTTGATGGTTCCTGCTGGCTTCCACAGCCTCCCCACCCCATATTAGTGCCCCATGTAGAGAGGGACTGAACCCCTTGCTAGGCTACTGCACGGCCGTGCGTTCCCCCTGCTGGGGCTCCTCGCGATGACTCCGGGAGTCAGGTGTTTCGTAGCCGGGGAAATGGAGGCACAGAAGGCTAGGGGCTTCGCACATCCCACACCAGGCCTGATTCTCAGTGTTGTCTATCGACTGCCACTGAATCTTCACTCCAGCTCTATGAGGGCAGCACAACAATTATCTGCATTCGTCCTACGGGAAAACTGAGGCTCATGGAGTCCATCACTCTCGAAGATCCTCTGGGTTCCACACTCCTGGTTCTCCAGGCAAAGGCGTTTGAGTTTGAATTACAGTGATGGCCGCCGGATGTCCGTTTCAATTGTACACACAGGAGAGAAAGGCTTGAGCTGGGAGTGAGGACCCCTGTGTGTGATTCCCAAGGGTCCCTGAGCAAGGAGCTCCTGAGAGCGCAGCCGTGAGCTGTGACAGAGGCCCCTGCCCTACCCCTGGCACCCGGACTGCAGTGAGTGATCAGGGTGAGGCCTGCAAGGGTTCGAGGTCAGGGGTGGGAGAGCACAAGCTCCTCCTCTCTGCTCCAGGCCTGCTCTCTGGGGGCAGTACCAGGAGAGCAGGTTACCTAGAAACCAAGTCCGACAGAGAGGGGCTGGCAGAGGAAAGCTCTTCTCCTCTAGGGCACCAGAACCTCAGCACCCCCACGCTGCCAACCCAGAGGCTGCTTATGCTTGGCGTCCAGCCTGTGATTCTTGGTGAAGTTTGCAACGAGAAAGATTGAAATGCGATAGCCAGCAAGCCAGGGGCCAGCTGTCTCCTTTGTTCCATACACATTGCAGGAACATCATTCTGGGCCTGCATTAGCCTCTGGGGAGCACACGGCCCATCAGTCTGCATCAGCATCTGCATGTCTGTTTCTAGCTGTGTCTCCATCCATCTGCACCCCCACCTCCATCTGCACCCCCACCTCCATCTGCACCTGTGCCTCTCCCTGCATCCTAGGTGTACCCTCTCCAGCTGTTACTGTTCCTGCAGGTGTATCTGGGTCTCTGTCTGCATAGTGATCTCCAGCTCCTGCTCCATCTCTACCTCTGTCTCTCTATGTCTCCATCTCTGTCTCTCTATGTCTCCGTCTCTGCCTCTCTATGTCTCCATGTCTGTCTCTCTATGTCTCTGTCTCCAGCTTGGTCTCTAGCTCACCTCCATGTGGTTGAAGCTGAAGACTGTGCATAGCAGACGTGAGTCAAAGTCACTGCCAACCTCAAACTTCTAGGAGATAAACTTTTTACAGACAACTCTGGTACTCATTTCTAACTCGGCAGCCTCACCACTTTCTTTAACTAGGCCAGGAACTCCAGGGCCGTGAGTGTGGGTGACATACATATGTGCGGCTTTTTCCCCTTCTGAGTTTAGATTTTGAAAGCCCTATGAAGGAGCATTTTCCATGTTTGGGGCTTCTGGAAAGATGACACATATATACACATACAGACGGATATATTTTAGGCCCCTGATATATATTCCCCAGCCCCTGTGCGCCCGTGCTCCTGGAGGCAGGATGCTACCGCTGGCAGGGCCTCTCTGCTCGACTGGTTAATTTTAAAACGTGAAATCGGGTGGAACTTGTCCAATAAATGCACCAAGAGATAAAGGAGTAGACAGATTCTTAAAAGAAGTGAAATAGCATTTAAATCGGTCCCACTATCCCTGGGCCACTGACACCCTAATGGTTTTATAATATTCTCCTCTCCCTCAGTCGCCACAGCAGAAGAAAGGAATCTGGTGTGCAGCGTGGAAGTGGGCGTGCTGTGGGGGCAAGGCCGGCTTCCCTGCTCCCCGCACAGTGGTCTCTGAGCACAGAGGTCATGTTGGCAGATAAGCGTCGTGAGACCTGGCTTTAGATGGGAAACTTGCAGCTTCTGGCCACATGGCCTTAAGCAAGTCGTTCCCGTTCTCTGCATCTCACGTGTACTCCTGTCCCAGACAGGCGGGAAGTGGGAGTTATGGGAAGGGACAAGGTGATCATGGGAGCCAGGACATCAAGAGGAGGAGCAACAAAGGCTGCTGGGGATGAGGCCCACAGTCAGACCAACCATGTCCACACGGCTCCTTTTTATAAATGGTAGCAGCCGCTCTGACCAGACCCTTCAATGTCCCCATCTCCACCTTTTGATGGCTTTCCTTCGCATTCACACAATATCCCCTTGAGAACAGAGATCATTGCCCAGACCAAGGTGAAGAATCATCAATCAGCCGCATGGGGACCACCATGAGCACAGAATCCTCTTCCTCCACCAGGGAGATGTCATCCTCAGACAGTGGTGCTGAGCCTGGCGAAGCCTTGTGCTGCTTCCAAGGACTTCTTCCCTCCCTCTGGCTCTCATGGGGCACATTGCTTGTTTTAATGGACAAGTAGATCTTGAGCACCAGAGGCCGTCTAGAGGCCACCTCCTCCCTTCTGATGGCCCCAGCCATGAAATGAGACAACCACCCCAGCCATGCCAGGGTGTCCCTGTGACAGAAGCACCCTTCCCTCCCTGCCTGGGCACATGTGACTGGCGCTCAGGGAACCTTGGCTGAACAGAGAAGGACTGCACTGCAGGGGCGGGACCAGGACCCACTCAGCGTCCATGGAAGCCAGGAGTGCGCCCACAAGTCTGCAGACCTGGAGCTTCACTGCAGATGCCTCAGATGCTGTGCTGGTTGTGGGAGCCCTCCTTCCAGAGAGATCAGGGGTGACTGTTCTTCCAATGTAATTACAGTAGAAATTAAGAAAATCGCTAATCCTGCTGTCAGGTACATAATTAATTCAGGAAACTTAATTGTGTCTTAGTGGGGAACGATTTCCCTGGTTGAGACACATTTTAAAAGGAGAGAGCGGAAGAAGGAAAAATACACCTGCCGATTCCTTCAGTCTCCAGATACACAGGGACAATGAGACCAACACAAAGGGCAGCAACAGCAGCGTCTTGAACGTCCTGCCTTGTACACAGGAAGCCCGGGTGCGAGAAGCCTCTGCCTTGCCAGGGTTCAGTTTGATGTATTTGGCATGAAGCAAAGTGCTGAGCCAGGAGGCTGAGGGAGGCCCATTCTCAGTCACCAGTGCCAGCCCTGGTGCCTTCGCCCTGGAACTGGATCATCAAAGCACATAAATCCTGCCCCCCCGGGAGCTCATGGCACCATGTCCTACAGTAAATAGTGCTACTGACTTGAAGGGGACTGGATCGGCACAAATGTCTGGTAACCTCATCACGGATGTGTGCTGCTTCTGTTTTTCACACCAAGAAGGAGAACAATAAAAAGATCAGGATTGATTGCAACTAAGGAACCAAGAACAGAGCAAGGTTCTTCGTAAGGAGAGTTGGGCTTTACTGGCCCATGAGGGCGTGGGACCGAGTGGGTGACGGGAGCAGGGCTGTGGGAAAGACACTGCAGGGATGGGGACAGTGTCCAAACAGGGAGTGCTGAGTCAGTTGGTGGGGTGGGGCAAGATTCGTCTCACCTGCACCTTCACAGGTCAGCACCCTGAGAAAAACACAGGTGCTTTTTCCAGGGCTCATGGTCCCAAGATGAAATCACCTGTGCGAGTTGCTACAGCTGCAGCGGCTCAGAGGGCACGTGGGGTGGAGCTAGATCCACGCTGGCTTGAGCCGAGCTCCCTGGGAAGGCCAAGCCTCCCGGTGGAATCACAGGAGTCGGGGCTGATGGAACCTGGGGCTCTGTCCAGGGTTTCATTCTGCTGGGGCTGCCCGCAGGCTGGCTCCAGTATCGAGGTGAGAGGTACCTTACAGCCCTGGGGGTGTGTGGGGGTCCCTGGGGCTCCCACTCATTACCACCCTCCAGCAGCCAGGGCCTCCCTGAGTTACAGCCTCAGCTCAGAGAGGTCCTCTCAGACGCGCAATGTAAAAGCCGGTTCCTCTCTATCGCACCCACAGTCTCCAGCCGGCACACTGGCACTGTGGTTATCTCTCCAGCCGGCACACTGGCACTGTGGTTATCTCTCCAGTCGGCACACTGGCATCCTCGGTGGCTATTTCTTAACTTGAATACGGTCTGTCTCCTCAGATCTGAGGCCCAGACCACCCAGAAGCAGACGAGGCCTTCAGTGTGGTGGGCAGCACCCATAGAAAAGCAGGACATTAGGACACAGGAGGGGAGCCCCCATTCCAGGGCCTGTTTGCGGGAGGGTCCTCAATGCAGGCAGAGGGTTTGGCGCTACCAGGGACCTCCAAGAGCCAGTGCAGAGCATGCCTGGGAGTGAGGAAGCCGGGTACTGATCCACCTCGTCCTGCCCACCACTGCTCGGGGCTCCTCCAGGCGTGACCTCCCACACTCCCGGGGGCTCCACGGGCAGGCTGGGCAGCTCGTGCAGGGGACCGAGGGTGGAGGGAGCTGACAGGTGGGAGCTAGACGTGCCACCGGGCAGGGGTGTGCTCCGGGTGATGGTGGAGTGGGTTCCAGGCAGGATGGGGGTGCCAGAAGCCAGAAAGAAAGCCCGTGAGGTCACAGCTTGTGTCCATCTGGGGCCGCAGCTGGGTCCCCACGGTGCTGGGTGCACAGCGGACACACGACTGCCCAGCAAATGCACTGAATGATGTGGCCTAGAAACCAGGATCCCAAGGACAGCTGGCTCCCCAGCCGCCTGCCTCCCCCGGGACCTGACACACCCAGCACCCTCTTCCTCACGGCCCTTCTCCACTGCGCGCTGCCCGGGAGGGGGTCCCCCCGCCTGTGCCGGCTCGGCCCCCGATTGTTTGCTCTCAGCATCGCCGCAGCATGAACCTTGCCAAGCGGTGATTTAATGACCTGTGGGGCCTTCTCTCCAGACGCCAGCGTTTGGGGAGCGAGGAAGGCAGACGAGAGGATCGTTCCAGGAAGGGTCTCCTGGGGCATGGCTCAGCTGGGGCAAAATGAAGGGGGATGGCCAGTGTCCCTGTGGGGTTCCCCATCCTGGAGAACAGAGCCCAGCCCCGTGGCCTGCCTCCCGTGCCGGCACCCAGCCCCAGCCAGTGTCCAGTTCCAGGATACCACCTGCGACCCTCCTCTCAAAACTATCCTTTTCAGTCCACCCCACGCCATCTCCCCGACCAGGCCCCCACCTCTGGGCCCACCTCCTCACTGGTGCCCCTGCAGTGGCATCCCTGGAACCTCTTCTGCATGCACCTCCCACAGGGTCCTTGGGAAAGAACAAGTCTGTGCCCTTCCCTGCTCAAGCACCTTCCATAGCTCCCCATGGCCTCCAGCACCAAACTCCCTCCTGAGTCAGGCTCCCGTGTCCTCCAGAGTCTGGCTTCGTCTCACTGTCCCCTGACCTGCCCCATGTGGTGCACACTGCAGACATGCCACTCCTGGGGGTGACACACACACACTCAAACACATGTACACACACATGCATACACATATATGCACTCACACACTCGTGCTACATTTGCCCACTCATACACACTCAAATACACACACCCATCTCCACATGCACACACACACTCCCACATACGCACACGTGATTGTGCACGCACACGCACCCTGTGCCGTGTCCCTCCCCACTGTCTCCACGGTGCTGCCCCCTGCCCCCTGCCCTCTTTCCCCGGCCTCAGCCAGCTCCCTCTTGCAGCCTTCAAGATACTGGCCCTGAGCTGCCCTCCAGGAAGCCACTCCACGCTCAGCTTGACATGCTCCCCTGCTGGGGGTGACAGGGCTCTGGGCTCCCTGGGCACTCGTCCCTCTCCTCTATGGGGCTGCACTCCCAAGGACACCCGCGGAGGGAGGGCCAGGGGTTGCTCATGCTGGCATTCCCAGCTCCTGGGCAGCCCTGACACCCAGTAGGCGCTCTGTGGTGTAGACACCTCTGCTCCAGGCATCAGCCTTGGTCCACGTGGCTTCCTTTCCTCCTCATATGATCTTGGGATCAGGGGCTTAGAGCAATGAGGCTGGCAGCTGTGCTCATCCCCTGCTGCCCAGGCCCTGAGTCCCTAGGAGGCGGGGCCTCACCCAGCTCCGCCTGGCCGCCTTGGCAGGGCGCGCTCTCTGCACCCTTTCCAGAGCTAGAGAGGGGTTGGGATTTTGGTACATGGGTCTCAATTTCACGGCAGAGCAGCTCTGCACCACACTCAGAGGTGTTCTCACCCAGCAGTGATTTGCCGCTGGCATCTTGCCTGTACATTCTGGAAACTGTTCTCTATGTCATTTAAGTTACTTAAGGAACACAGCCTCTGGGCAGGTGCTCCCACTCTGGGCCTCCCCTTTACCCACAGCACAGGGTTGCGATCCCCACATCAGCCAAGGCAGGGGACTGGGTCACCCGTGTCCACAGAACCTCTTGAGTCCTGGGCATGAGAGGTTGGCCCACGGCCATCAGGGGTCCACATCTCACTGATGTCCTCAACCTCACGGGCTAAGGGAGGGCTAGGAGGAACCCCAATCCTTCCCTTTCCGGGACTCCAGACTCATCCTGGCCCCCCAGTGGAAGGGCAGCCATTTGAAATGTGGGTGCATGAACGTCATCCAGGACGTCATCCAGGAAGAGGGCCCTGAAACGGGGGCCTGGTCAAACTGCAGGAGATGAATCTCCAAGCCCAGGGAAACAGGCTGTGGGCACCAGCACCTTCCTGCGCCATCACCCACTTCCAGTGAAATGCATTTCTTCACCCACTTCAGTGAAACACATTTCTTAAAAATGTTCCTTCCACTATGCACGTTAGTCCACCTTTTCTACAAAGCTCCTGCTGGTCCTCTGGCTTCGGCATTTTAGGCCATGGATTTTCTGGAAAGGGGACAGTATCTGGGTCCAGGCCCAGTTCTTCCACAAGGCAACTCACTCACCCTTGTGGATCGTCTGTTTCCCGACCTGTGCAGTGGGGACCATGACAGCAGCTACCTCCCTGGCTCATGTGGAGATGAAGCGAGTGAAACGTGTGGTTCCTCGTGCAGGACCAGGCACAGAGCTGGTGCTCAACATACAGCAGGGACCAGAATTACAAACTCCTGGGGAAGTCCTAACTGTGGGCTCCTGTGGGGGTGGCGGTGTGACTTGCCTGAGCCCTGGCTCGGTCCCCGCCGGGCGAGGAGTCTCCACAGGTCCATCTCTTGCCGAGAAGCTGGGCTGCTCCTAGGAGGAGGGGGCACGAGACAGCCTCACACTGAGACTGGGTGTGGGCTGAGGAAGGGGCTTGGATTTAGAAGCTGCTCAGCCCTGGGCAAGTCTCCGACTCCCATCCCAGAGCCCCAGTCCCCCTCTGGCAACAGCACCAACCCTGCCACGCTGTGCTGCGGGGAAGGTGAATGAGGCCCTCCTGGGGGGAGGCCCAGGCATGGTGAGAGGCACACAGTGGGTCACCGGACACGTTCCTTTCTCTTTAGCCCTTAAATGCACCAACACCAGAGTGTGGCAGGGGCAGGGAAGAGAGTGCCATGCGGATCCTCAAGCCTGAGGCTTCAGCCACTGCCACCACCCACCTGACCCTAGCCATCTCTCTTTGCCACTCTGACCCTCAGTTTCCTCTTCTGCAGAATAGCCAACATCCATCCACAACACTATTGTTTGGAGTCAATTAGCTCACGTGTGTCAGCGCAAGAGCACCCCCACCAGCTTCATCCTGCCCTCCTACATGCCAGGCAATCACAGAAGCCTAAACCTCTGCGCGGGCACTGGGTTGCTGACACAGGGCACCTGGCCTCGCCTGGAGAAGCGGCCCTGGCTTCTTTGATAAGCCGAGTTGTGCCCAGAGCCCTGTGCTGTCCCCAGCCACTCACCCCCTTCTTGGATGGGAAGGTCCTTTGTTTTGTCATCTCCCGCCTGGTGAAGGCGCCTCGGATTCCGCCGCGGCCTTTCCCACCCACGCCTCGCTCCCTTCTGTAGCTTTGGCCTTTTCAGATGTGGCCCATGAATAATGAATCCCTGCTATAAATTTAGAAACTGTCCTTTCTCCTGGCCACTCTCCTTTCTCTTTATTTTTATCATGCTGGTTTGTAAGAAAACTAATCCCTTGAAAACACATTTTCCCCTCAAATGATTTCCTGACACCCAAAATTAAGTTGCTAATTTTACAGCCTCCGTGCAGAGTGCCACTGGCTCACTGCCCTGAGACGGGGGACAGGGAAGGAGTGGGGAGTGGGGGGGGCTCCAGTAGCTTTCCAGAAAGTTCTAATTCCTGGGGGCTGGGTGGTGTGGTAGGAAGCGCAAGGGCATTGGAGTCAGACCCAGGTGCGAATCCTCATTCCTCTCCAGCTTGAGCAGCCGGAGCTTGGATCTCACTTCTCCAGGCTTCTAGCTCCTTATCTACGCAGCAAGGAGGACAGAAGTTCTTTGCAGGTTCCGGAAGGGTGTTGTGAGATGAGGGTGATAGAGAAGGAGTCAGGTTGTTTTGGTCTCCTCCCTCCCTTCCCAAGACACACTTCACGAGGCACCAGAAGAACCTTCTGGAAGCAAGACAGGTTCACTCTCAAGAGAGCTCCAAATCCCCACCCCCGTCCATTCTCTTCTGCACTGCTTTGGAACTGACAGCTAGCCTGGCCTTCCAAGTCCTTCTGTGGCCAGGCCTCCCCATCCTTCCACCCTCGGCCCACATTCTGTTCCTCGCCCAGGCGACATTCCCGACAGTCTTGCTGGGCCAGGCCGGCAGGTGCCTCCCTGTTTCTCTGCATGGCCCAGGTAAAGCATGCAGGCTCCCTGGGCCTCAGCTCCTCCCTGCCTCCAGGCTGAGGGAGGAGGGCTTGGCACGTTGCAGGTTCTCAGTAAATGAGAGTTTCCTTTCCTGTGGGAAAGGCAGGGCCAGCCTGGTCACTCCTGGTTTAGAGATGAAGATCCTGAGGTTCCAAGACAGGCACCGACTTGCCCAGGCCCCCAGCTGATCAGAGCTAGAGAGGGACTTATACTTGGGTTGGTGGTGGGGGGAGGAACTCCAGACACCAAGTTCAGCCATCTAGGGTCAGTGGGTACATTCCTAGGGACCAGTTGGGATGGGAGAGGGGGAGCCAGGAGGGAGGGCTTCCCAAGGAGGACAGCCTCAGAGTAGGCTGGAGGAGGCAATGACCCACCACACCTGCCATGCCAGGAAGCAGGTCATGAGAGCCGACACCAACTTGGAACCCCTCCTACCCCAACCCCAGCCGACTGCCAGCCCCGTCTCCTGGGGTGGGCGGAAGATTAGCTTTAGAAGACACAAGTACAGAGCCAGCGTGTTCATGAGCGGAGGGGACAAGAAGTAACACCTTCCAAGCACAGGTGATGTGCTGGGCAACTCCCCTGGGACACTCCAATGTCCTGTGAGCGGAACGTGACAGTCCCCATTTTACAGATGAGGAAACTGAGTCTCAGAGAAGCAGGGAGGCTTGCACCCCAAAGAGGAAGATGTCCATTTGAACCCAGCCTGGCCTCGCTTTCTGCCGTAGCCTCCTTTAGCCAGCGTGGGTCCCCAGGACAGGCTCTGGAGCCTGAGTTGGTGCAGCTCCAAGGGGAGGCGGAGTTCTGGCAAATTCGTCTCCCCCGGCATTTAGTCTGGGGCAAGCGAGGCTGTGACGCTGAGGCTGCAGTGATGGCCACACCGTTTCTAAGCCGACTGCAGTACCAGCGCTGCTGACAGGCACCGTCGCTAGAGGAGAACAATCCATTTCAACGTCTCAGGGCCCTGCTCTGCCTCTCTCTTCCTTCAGCTCTTCCTTACTAAAGCCAGACTAGGCCAAGGACCCAGGAGAAATGAATGGTGTGTTCACAGCTGCTCCACTCTGCCCCCAGCCAGGCAGCTCCAAGCCCAGGGAAACAGGCTGTGGGCACCAGCACCTTCCTGCTCCATCACCCACTTCTAGTTCAGAGCGGGAGAGACGAGCCGGAGCCCAAAGCTCCAATCCCCTGCTCCTTGCTGCCGAAGTCAGGAGCTGTGAACCAGATGACACCCCTTACACCAACCCCTGCATGTCTAAGGATGTGGTTTAAGGAAAGAGCCCAGAAATCAGGCAGGGACTGATGTCCAAAGCTGTTCCCTGTTTTATGGACTGAATGTTTGTAGCCTCCCAGAATGCACACGCTGAGGCCCTAACCCCCAATCTAATGGTATCTGGAGATGGGGCCTTAGGGTTGGATGAGGTCATGAGGGTGGGGCCCTGGTCCAAGGGGATCAGTGCCCTTATAAAAGGAGACACCAGAGAGCCTTCTCTCTCTCTCTACACAATGAGAGGACACAGAGGGGAGGCAGATATTTGCAAGTCAGGAAGAGGCCCTCACCAGAACCTGACCTTGATCTGGGACTTCTAGCCTCCAGAATTAAGAAACAAACGGCTGTGATTTAAGTCTTGCAGTCTGCATATTTTGTTATAGCAGCTCACATGGACTAAGCCATTCACCACAAGACTGCTTAAAGGACTAAAACGTGGAAACCACACAGATATAAAACATCGGGAAACAGCTGGACCAGTCACCACAGGCTCATGGCATGGACCACTCACGGGGAAGCTCATGCAAAGTCTGTCATCATATGGGAAATGATGCCAAGGAGAGCAGGTCACAAAACTATATTTGTACAAAAGATACAAACTATATTTGGGATAAGATCTCAGCTATGGAAATACACTCACGTGCATCCGTGCATCTGTTTGTATGTGAACATGTGAGAGTGTGTGTGTGTGTGTGTGTGTGTGAGCATGTGAGTGTATGTGTGAGTGTGTGTGTCTGTGTGTGTGTGAATGTGTTGTGTGTATAGGTCTTGCTGTCTGTGTGTTAAGTGGGCACTGAACATAATGCACCAGATGGAAACTAAAAGGCTTGTGTCCCAGTGTTAACACACGTTTACTTCCTGGTTTATTTCGAGGGTGTATCATGTCATTTAATGTCCACACAATGGATGTGCATTACTATTAAAATCATAAAAAGGAATGTTTTTAAAAATGACATCTAGCTAGACCCATCCAGGCTGAGCAGCGGTGTCTTCCATATGGCATCGTGTCCACTTTCCTGACACGGCCCCACATGTTCTCTCTCTGACCAGCTGGTGCCCAGCCCTCCTGGAACACACACACGCACCCACAAGAGCTCACGTCACCCTGGGCAGAGCTCAGCAAGGGTATGGCAGGGTAGCCAGCCAGTAATCGGAGGTTATCTGGTCCAAACACTTTATCCTCCTGCTGGGGAAACCAAAGCCCAAGGCAGCGGCTTAGAAAGTTGAACCACAACTACCAGCAGATCCAAAACTGCGACTCAGATGTGCCCACAGAGATACCCACAGTCACAAGCAGCTGCTAAGACACCAAGGGTCAGGCAGATCCGGTAGGATCCAGGCCTCGGGAAGCTGCTGTGCCCCTCCACGAACCTCTTTCCTTTTCTGAAGAATCAGAGAAAAATCTGGCAAGTGACCACATGGGATTCGCCAGCCCATCTCCTCTCTTCTCTGGGCTGCCACAGCTGATTGCACTTTCTAAACACCACTAAACTTCGGTACTGAGACTGGGTTGGTCCCATCCAGCGTCACGTGCACAGAAATGTATGTGCTACTTCCAGGCTGGGCCCCAAACCCTCCCACTTGAGATTCTCATCCTCTTTCCCCTCTACCAATACAGATGGGCACTTTGAAACATCCATTTGTTTCTTAATTCTGGATGGGCATGGTGACCTCACAAGACAGGAGCACGGCCACACCCCAGATGGAAGGAGCCTGGGTCCCTGAGTCACTGCCTGGAGGACAGGCTGCTGCTGAGGAGCCTCACTTAGACTTTATGGGGGTGAGAAATGAACTTCTGTTGCCTTTGAGCAATTGTATATTTGGGGGGCTCATATGTTGCAGTAGCTAGCATTGCTTTCCTAAGGAAGTATGGGGGATGAGGAGTCCGGGCCTACCCTGGGGTCAGAGGCTCGGCACGCGCACGGGAAATGGCACCTTCTTCCTCCCTGGTGCTGTTAACTCCCGGAAGCCTGGCTGTATTATGAAGAAAGCATTTTGACTTCCTTATTAAATAAAACATTCATTTAAATTTTTAAAACCATTTCCTTCAGGTCTGCTTGTCAGCAGCCAGTCTCCAGGGGGCTGGGGAAGGACTCATTCGTTAATTATTTACGGAACTACAGCCACTGTGGAAAATAGTACAGACATTCCCCAAAATTAGAAATAGAACTATTATAAAATCCAGCAATCCCACTGCTGGGTACACATCCATAGGAAATAAAATCAGAATGTGGAAGAGGTCCCTGCACTCCTGTGTCCATCCGGAATCCTCCTGGGGATCACCAACAGATGATGCATAAAGAACCCTGGTGTATCCACACCATGGAATCCTAGTCAGCCTTTACAAAGAAGGAATGACCCCTGTCATTCCCAGCAACATGGATGGGCCTGGCGGACATGGTGCTAAGTGAAACAAGCCAGGCACAGAAAGACAAATACCACGCAACCTCAGAGGTTCAACTTCTTAAAGAGCAGAATCCATAGAAGCAGAGAGTAGAATGTTAGTTACCAGGGGCTGGGCAGGGCAGGGAGAACTCAGGAGATGTCAAGAAAAATCACGTATTTACAGGCGGTGGAAGGCGGGCAGCCCTGCTCTGGAGAGGGGGCCAGGCTGTTGGGCCTGCTGGGAGCAGCAGCTTGCACCTGTCTCTTGAGAGATACCTAATTCCTTGCCCATGGGGCTCAGCCTGGGACGCATCTGGAGGCAAAAGATAGGCCAGAAAAGGAGGGAGGAGGGACAGGCCCTGGTTCTTCAGTCTCTGCCCTGCCCAGCCTCCAGGAGGCAAAGAGTGGATGGAAAGGGTGGCGGCCAACACTCACAATGCTCAGGCAATACACTGGGCTTGCCCCAGGCAGCCCCTGCTGTCCACCTTCCCACAGCTGGGAGCACAGCCCTGGACAGCCACTGTGGCATCTAGGCCAGTTCTACCCCTCCTGACCTGATGAGTGCCCCGAGCCAGCCCTCACCCTCCCACTTACCCGACAAATGGGGATCAAGCCACAGCTGCCTTAACGGGGAGTGGGTGGGCTGCTGTGCAGAGGGGCTCAGAGGAGCATGGGTCACGCAGACTTAATAAAGGTTTCATAACCACGAGCCTTGTCTGCTATCATCTCCTGTTACCAATGAGATCACGGAAGCTTGCAGAGGTCAAGGGACCTGCTGGCCAGGTGGTCAATGTGAAGAAGTCAATCCAGAGAGGTCCTAGACAAGGTGTTCCCTCTGCATGGATTCAGTCAGCAGCGTGGAGTGAGCAGCTGCTTGCGCCATGCCGCGTGCTGGTGCCCAGGCATCTGGGGACACCAGCATAAAAAGTGCAGCCGCTGCACCTGCCTGCAGAGAGGGGCATGCTCATGTAGGGTCCTGAAGACCAGGACTCCATGACAGGGGCATAGAGCTGCTGCAGGAGCAGGGGTGGGGTGCCCCAGCCCAGTACAGCCTCAGGGCCACCCAGAACCACGAATGGCCTCCTGGAGGATGGGTTAGCTACGAGTAACCCATGCTGGAGGCTGAGCATGGGTTACTTGGGTGAGAGGGCAAAGGGAACAGCATGTGCCAAGGCCTGGAAGGGAAAATCAGTGCCCTGTGCTCAGAAGACATCAGGAAGGCTCAGGGTACAGGGAACTTAAAACTGGACGAGGGGAGCCGGGTGTGGTGGCTCACGCCTGTAATCCCAGCACTTTGGGAGGCCGAGGCGGGCAGATCACGAGGTCAGGAGATCGAGACCATCCTGGCTAACATGGTGAAACCCCGTCTCTACTAAAAATACAAAAAATTAGCTGGGCGTGGTGGCGGGCGCCTGTAGTCCCAGCTACGCGGGAGGCTGAGGCAGGAGAATGGCGTGAACCCTGGGGGGCGGAGCCTGCGGTGAGCCGACATTGTGCCACTGCACTCCAGCATGGGTGAAAGAGCGAGACTCCTTCTCAAAAAAAAAAAAAAAAAAAAAAAAAAAAAAAAAAACTGGACGAGGGGAGAGGAGAGAGATGGCAGGAGAGCCGGGGAGTGGATCTGGTTTATATCCCAAGGGAAGGCAAAGGGAAAACAGCAGGTTTCAGGAAGCCACAGGAAGGGCAGCAGGGCGGGGACAGAGAGGAGGGGCAAAACCAGCTGCTGGGCAGCTGGTAAGAACAAAGACCAGCCTTTGTGGGGCCTTTGCCATGTGCCAGGTACATCCCTAGGAGGAGACGGTGGCCTGGGGGCTAAGGCATGGGCAGAGGGCACAGAGGAAGCAGGGCAGAGCCCAGGGAGAAGCAGGTCTGGGCGGAGTGCAGCGGGGACACCTCAAGGGAGATGACCTGGGGCATGGAGACAGCTGGCCAGAGAGAGGGCCTCGCAGGCACAGCCACTACACACAAGGCCAGTGTTCACCTGCAAACAACCTGCCCCCGTTTCACCGGATCTCCCTGCTGGGGCCAGGACGGAAGGCGAGTGGAACTGGGAACTGAGCTGTCTGAGGAGCCATCTGTCTGTCTGTTTTCTCTGCATGTCTGCCATCCTCACCCCTGCTGGTCCTCCCTCTCCCTCCTTCAAGGAAAGGTGGTCTCTAAGCTCCAAGGCAGCCCCCCTCCCTGGCAGTGGCAATTCCGGGGTGCTAGCATGGTCCCTAGGACAAAGGCTCTAAAAGACCAAATCCTCTGAGGCAGAGATCTTTCCTGTGGGTGAGTTCCGTGACCTAGGGGAGTCCTCAGCTCTGCCCATCCCATGAGGAAGGCTGCCCATGACAGCCTCACCCCCTACACTGGACCAGACCTGGCAGAGGGAGGCAGGCTGGGACCCCCCACTGTCCTGAGCTGTGTTGGGCTCCCCCCAGGCCGAGTCAAAAGGGATATGGTCTTTTCCACAAGAGGAGGGTGAAGAAGGAGCTCCCAAAGCCGCCTTAGAGGCAGGCGATGCTCAGAGCATCGAGAAGCTGGGTGAGGCCCCTGGGCCCTTCTGCAGAAGGCAACAAGGCCAGCACCCCCCCGCCCCAGCCAGCCAGGCCCCTGGGGTGTCAGCCCAGGGCCCTCCCGCTAATCTCCAGGCCTGTGATCTTGTGCCCTTTTATCAGACTCCTCCTGCTGTCTGGAGATCTTTCTAGACCTGAAATATAATACCAGCCTGCTGTTTCAACCCTCCACCTGTAGAAGGAGAACCAGCCTGGCCTTCACCATCTGCCTAACCACAGGACACCCTTCTCCGCTGGAATGCCCCTCCTTGTGGCTCCAGAGCCCTGTCAGTGTCCTGGTCACCACTCACCCAGCCCCAGTCACACCAGAGAATAGGAACCACAACTCACAAGTATTTTCCTGATGAACAGGGCTTTTGACAGGAGTTTGTCAGGCATTTGTGTTTTCCAAAACACAGACTCCGTCTGTGAACATCAGAAATGCAGCATTTACCTAAATTATGTGCGATTATTTTGATTCAGAAATTACATGCATTGATTTTCATGCGCAGACAGGATTTTCAAACTCTAAATCACAGACTTGTCACCTTGTTTGCATTAGAACACTGTCTGGGACAATTTAAAATACAGATATCCAGATACCAGACAACATCTGCAGGGGCCAGGAGGGCCAGGGACAGTTTACATGGATTATTTACCACCAAGACATCTTGGGAAATTATTCACACCTTCAAGAGATCCTTTGAAATTGTAAATGCTGCCTAGACACCAGCAATGACTGAGAACTCAAGCAGCCGAGGAACACGAAAAGCTACACAGGGAGCGGCAAATCAATTCAAGAAGGCACCAGCGACGACGCAGCCACAAATTAGGAAGTCAGTTTAGGGTGCTTGGAAATAGCAGCATCTGAAAGAGTGGAAGGAATTTAAGGAGGAAGAGCCCAGAGCGCATGTCTCTAGGCAACCAGTTCCAGCTTCCTGCCACCCAGTGCCCAAAGAGAGAAGGTCAAGGGGCCAAATGAGAGGGTCCAGAGAACCAGCTTTTGGCTCCGGCGTTGCCTGGATTTCAGCCTCCATCTTGCTGTCTGTGCAACCGTTTGCTTAGCGCCCATGTCCCCAACTGGAATGTGGGTTCATGAAGGTATCCCCAGTCTTAGCGAGCTGCTGACCATATAGGAGGTGCTCCTTAAATGATTAGTAAACATTGAATGAATGAATGAAAAAGCATGAATACATAAATGTAGCTAGTGACCATTTATGCAGTCCAAGCAAGCACGGGCCTGTCAAATGGCACAGGGGGACTCAGCTGCCTCAGAAGTTTAAGCACGTAAACCAGGCTCATTTATGAAACAGCTTTATAAACTAATTTAAGATGCAAGGAACTCATCTCATCTAAGCGCTCAGAAGACAGGAGCAACAGGAAGCAGTCAGGATGTATTTGACTGCTGCACGATAGGGCGGCCATGTCTGCCATAGCCAGTGACGGACACATGCCCATCTTGGCTCAGACACTCGTGGGTCCCTCTACCTCATGGAGCCCCCATTTCCACATCTGTCAATGAGATGGCCGTTCCTGTCCTGGTGAGTGGAAGGAGGCCCTGGGGTCAGAGGCAGGGAAGGTCTGGGAAAGTCGCTGTGGAGGATGCTTTGGGAAACGTGGTAGAGGGTCTGCAGGAGGCAGAACCTGCACCAGCGAGAGTAGAGGGGGCACCTGCACTACATGCAGTAGCCAGGCGGCGCTCATGGGGACAACTGCTCCTTCTCTGACCTCATCCCTCAGCCTGAGACTGAGGCTGACCCCCAGGATCTCAGCCCCTGACCCAGCTGAGAGTCCTCTGTTTGCCAGGAGCAGGACCCTCTCCACAGACTGCACAACTGCAGCCACTTTCTGAACCTCATTGAGCTTTTCTGGGCTGGAAACAATGCTTGGCAACTGCAAAACAGGACAGCAGAACTGAAGGACTTGACTGGGGAGGGCAGACAGCCGGCCCACGGGAGCCTGGCCCTCGCCTGAGACCACGGCAGACTGGTCACTAGTTGATGACCACACTCCTGGCTGCCAAGATCGCCTTAATTTCCGAATCTCTCCTAGCACAGGGCTCAGGTACCGGGAGATGTGCGTCACCTTAAATGCTGAAACCTACTGGCCATCGCCGGGCTACGCTGCCGGAGGTGGTGACAGGGAAGAAAGCCCAGCACTTGCTGATGAGCGAGCAGCTCTGCCCTGGATTCCTGCTTCCTTTGTTCCTTTGTAGACATCAGGCTATGCCTGATGTCTACAAAGGAAAATTTTAATAGAATCATGGCAAGCCTGGGAAATAATACTGTTCGCAGTGACCCCTAATTAAAGCGCAGAGAGCACACAGCCAGAGCCCTCCGTACCGTAGCTGCTGGGGATTAATTGAGAGAAAGAGATGCAGAGAAGAGGATGGCCAGACAGCATGGGGCTGGGGGCGGGGGAGCCAAGTCCCACCAAGACGGCTCTGAGGTCCTCAGGAGAGGCCCTGTCTATCACCGCTATGTGAGTCTAGGGGAAGCTGAGATTAGCATGCAGCCTCCCTGCAGGCTGGTGATCCCCAGACGGTGGAAGTGCAGAGGCCAGGTGCATGCAGCGTGCTCTCTCTAGAGCAGGGAAAGGAGAGAGAATTTAAACAGCTCCATGTCATATTTTTCCTTACAATTTACATTGCATTCAACAAGCCACCACCCTGGTGTCCATGCTAGAGACAATTCTGAGGGCAGCCCAGACAAGGGGAGGGGGAAGTGGAGGTCTGGGCCCCACTTCCCAACAGGGAGTCACAGCCTCATCCAGGAGCCACCCCTTCTGCTGTATGATGGGGATAACACAGCCCACTTCTGGATCTTCTGGCGACTGTGGGCCGAGGGAATGTAACAGATAGCTTATGAAAACACAACTTCGATTTATTACCCAGAGAAGCCTTCCATAGCTGTTCAATGCCAGTGGCTTTGCAGGTCTCCTCAGGGTGGGCTTCTTGGGGTAGGGAGGGGTCCTGCAGGGGTCCCCTGAGCACACACATGGAGGGTGAGTCACGTCATTACAACCCGGGAGGGTGGGCTTTGTGCTCTCCAGGGCTGGGCCTCGGAGAGGCAGGAGACAGGGCTGCACTGGGGCTGGGAACACCCCGTAGACAGGCAGCCTGCAAATGCAACCACTTCCCCCTGAGGACGGTAGAGGGTTGAATAGTGACCCACCCAAAAGACCTATCCACATCCCAGTCAGAGCTTCTGAATGTGACCTTATTTGGAGAAAGGATCTTAGCAGATCTAATTAAGTCAAAGGTCTTAATCCAAGTGGGCTCTAAATCCAAGCACACGTGTCCTCACGAGAGACAGACGAGATGATCCAGGAAGAAGTCGCCAGGGGAGGGCAGCTGCAGAGGCTGGGAGGACGCACACCTGGAGCCACTAGAAGCCGGAAGAGCCAGGAGGGATCCTCCTGTGGAGAATCGAGGGGGGAGCATGCCTTGCAGACACTGTGATTTCCGACTTCCAGGCTTCTGGGAGAGAAGAATTCTCTACTGTTTGAAGCAGTCAGGTCCGGGGTCATCTGTTCTGGCAGCCCCAGGAAGCTACCACAGGCTCCACATTATCAGCGCTCTCAGCTGGGGTACAAGGGGATAGTTCAGCCTCGGGTCCTGCAGGACCAGGCGTCAGGGTCCCTGAATGGGACCTTCTTGCAAGACACAGGACTCGGGCCCAGTGACCCTGTCCAGGGCCAGGGGGTCGTGGAGGCCGCATCCCGCCCCGTGTGTGGTGGAGGCTGGAAGACCCCTCCATCTGACCACCCTGGTTCTGCAAATAGCGGCCCAGCCGGCCTGTGGGAGCTCCAACAGCAGCAGTGAGGACCCAGCTGAGTGTGGGGCAGCCCTCACGTTGGGCTGTGACCTGGGCCAGGAGGGCAGGGCCACTGGAGGGCCCCCTCCACTGGACGAGGCTTGTTCCCAATAGCAGAAGAACCTTTGGGAGAGGCCTCAGGAGGCAGGTGCTGCAGGTCCCTGTCACACGCACGAGGGGCTCCAGCAACCAACAGAGACAAAGGGACGCTTCGGTCGGGAGTTGCCATCTCCAGGCTGTGCTGCGGGTGACATCCGTGGGCTTCTGTGTGCAGGGCCTGAAGTCAGGCTCAAGCTAACAGGCCACCACAGTGAGGGTGCCAGGATGCAGGCATGGGGTGCCCCCGACCCACTGGGCTTAGGGCATTTCACTGTGGCCAGCACAGAGGAAGCCCTGCGGTGCCACATCTCGGAGCCTGTCTCCCCGCCCTGAGCCCTCCCGCTCTGAGCCTCCCTACTCAGTTCTTTCTCTCCCAGGTTCCTTTCACCCTAGCACCCTCCCTCCACACGCCTCTCCCTCCTGCCCCTGGGAGCCTCATCGGGCTCCCCTGGGCCCACAGCGGGCACCTGCTAGCTGCATCTAGCCACCCCCAGGGAAGCTGCCCTTCTAGGGGTGCCAGGCCTGAGCCTCAGCTCCCACCCTCTGCTGGGTCCACACAGCCTGGCCAGTACAACCTGAAGCCACCGGACCCCACAACCTCCGCTTCCTTCCCGTGTTTTCCATTGTTAGGAAAAATAACAAGAGTGTGTTGTTGATATCAAATAACAAGAGCCGCCAGGGAAGAGCTAGAGGAGATGGCTTCCCGTGGGGCTCCGAAGGCAGACATGAGGCCTGGCGGGGGGCCCTGGGGCTCCAGGTGAGGGGTGGGGCTGGCAGAGCCAACCTGGTGTGGGGGGAGTGGCCTGAGCCAGCCCTGGTGTGATGGGATAGTTGTGGGGGCAGCTCTGGGGCCTTGGCTGGGATGGCCCAGGGGCTCTCCCTGGGAACTGTCCACCCTAAGCAGCATGCTCCTGGTAATGTGGAGTCTGAGTGACTGAGAACAGCTGCCCACGGCGATGGGAGGGGCATGCTGGGTTAGACCAGACCTGGATCTCATCTGGGGACCAAAGGCTGCAGGGGCCCCAGGAGGGCTGTGATGTCCTGGAAGGTGAGCAACGAAAGTGGGAGGCTGTGCTGTGTGGAGTGAGACCCTCAGGAGGGTGTGTGGGCACAGGACAGGTGACCAAATTCTTACATCTCTCATTCATTCACTCAACAAACGCCCCCTGAGGATGAACAGTCTGCTCTGCAGGAATCAGCCAGAAGTCCTGACATGTCGGGGAGGGCCTGGGCAGCAGGGACAGCAGGCAATGCACAGGGGTGCAAATAAATGAAAAAGAAGGAAAGCCAAGAGGGGTGCAGGAGGGGGGCTGGGTGCAGGAGGAGGGCTGGGTGCAGGAGGGGGGCTGGGTGCAAGAGGAGGGCTGGGTGCAGAAGGTGGTGTGTGTTGTGAAGATGGCCTCAGGCTGTCGTTTAACTTGTAAATGCCCGCCCAGCTCAGAGTTCTCTCAAGAGAGGATCATTTTGTTTTTTAGCTTTTAAACTGGGATCAGAACAGGGGACGTTAGAAAGGAGACGAATTGCTTGCAGAGCTCCCCAAGTGCAGAGGCCTTCGTGTGCCTGGTATTTCCACACTGGAGTCAGCACCTTCTGCCCAAAGCCCTTTCTATCCTTATAAGCCCGGCCTCCTCTCTGTTTCACAAATCTTGCTAGAGCCTGGCTCCCCCAGACAGTGTTCCTTCCCACGGCAACACCGCCTTGATCCCCAGCAGGCCGCTCCGGCTGGGCTCTGTGACAAAGGAATTCATAAAATATGAGGAAGATACACTTGATACCACGCAGGTTACTTTGGTCCTCCGAATGAAGAAATGTGAAAATGTAAAAGTCGGGTGACAGATACAGTGGCCTTTTGTGGGAAGACAGAGATATCATTCTCAGCACACCTACATCAATCACCTCGGAAAATACTTTCAGACTCAGCGGCGACCTGCAGGCGCAGGGACGCGAGCTGTGGGAAGGTTTTTGAGAGTAGATTACCGGGGCCGCTGGGATGGATAACTTTAAGCTGCCTCCCGTCAAATGTTGATATTTATTGCACTGTGTTTTCTAGGAAACACCAGGCGAGCAAAGAGAGGTAAAAACACTTAAATGCTCGAAGAAAGTAAGTCAGAAAATAACATCTATAGATACAGGAGAGCCTGGGCTTTGAAGACGTGCATTTGAATTTCGAATCGGCTACTTTCTGAAGGACTCGTTTTTTGTTTTTTACTTTAAGTTCTGGGATACACGTGCAGAACATGCAGGTTTGTTACATAGGTACACATGTGCCATGGTGGTTTCCTGCACCCATCAACCCGTCATCTAGGATTTAAGCCGGGCATTCATTAGATATTTGTCCTAATGCTCTCCCTCCCTTGGCCCCCCACTCCCTGGGGACTCTAATTCTTTTGGCCTCAGTTTCCCAAGACGGTACGGAAACACAGGAATGCTCCCTCCCAGGACGTTGTGAGCCCCTTGGAAGACACGTGGGCATTGCTGGCCTGGGACCCCGTGTACACTAGGTGCTTGTTTCCACCCCTCAGGCTGCCATAACAAAGCGCCCCGCACTGTGTGGCTTATAAACAGTGGGCATTTATTCTCTCTCAGTTCAGGAGATGGAAGTCCCAAATCCAGGCGTCGACAGTACCATGAGCCTCCCGAAGGATCCAGGACAGAGTCTGTTCATGCTTTTCTTTTAGCATCCAGCATGGCGGGCAATCCCCTGCATTCTTTGGCTGGCAGCTGCCTCACTCTATTCTCTGCCCGCTTTATCCATTGTGTGGCTTTCTCCTCACTCTCTCCTTTTTTTTTTTTGAGATGGAGTATGTCTCCGTCGCCCAGGCTGGAGTGCAGTGGCGCGATCTCAGCTCACTGCAATCTCCGCCTCCCGGGTTCACACCATCCTTCTGCCTCAGCCTCACGAGTAGCTAGGACTACAGGTGCCCGCCACCACGCCCCGCTGATTTTTTGTGTTTTGTTTAGTAGAGTCGGGGTTTCACCGTGTTAGCCAGGATGGTCTCGATCTCCTGACCTTGCGATCCGCCCCTCTCGGCCTCCCAAAGTGCTGGGATTACAGGCGTGAGCCGCCGTGCCCGGCCTCTCCTTTTTTTATAAGGACATCAGTCGTAGGATTTAGGGCCCACCCTGCTCCAGTAAGACCTGCCCTTAATTCCATCCGCAAAGACCCTACTTCCAAAGAAGGTCCCTTTCTGAGGTTCTGGGTGGTGTGAATTTCAGAGAGAGCCTCTCCAGCCCAGCACAGCAGCCAGGGGTGTCCGCAGTGGGGACGGAGGTCTGAACAGCGTCAAGTGGATGAGCGGGGAGAGGCAGAACCATCCAGCATGACAAAGGTCACCGTTGCCGACATTCTCTCTCGTTACTGGGCACACCCTCCTCCGCTGTGGCAGCATCCAGCATCTCCCTGGGTTCTCTCCCAGGACACCCGGCTCTGGATGTAAGTTTCTCAGTAGTGCCCTCCCCACCACCGAGGCTCGGAAGACCCTTCCCTACGGCTCCAGGGAAGCCCCTGAATGCTGGCCCAAAGTTAAACTTTCAAGTTTGGACAGGCAGAGCCTCAGCAGGCTCACCAATGGTCGAGGTCACATTCAGGACCATCCCTCTCGGCTGCCCCGACCTCTCCAAGCTCTCCAGAGCCCCTGCTCCCTGCTGATGCCAACTCTGCGTGTCCAGATCTCCGCAGACCCCACCCAGGTTTCCTGGGCCCCCCGGCCGACCTCCACCTAGAGGCCACTGTTCTCCAGGCAGCATCCCACCACCCAGCTCTTTCTCTCCCTGCTGACTGAGCCCAGCCCTGCCTGGCAGCCTTTCTTGTGCCCTAGCTTCCCCCTGGGGCCCTGCCGTCCCTGTGCAGCGAAGACCCCTGTGTGGTGAGCACAATGAGTGGACTATTCATTCTGTAAGCGGAGCGCATGCTCCTGTTCTCAGGGCCGCAGATGCTGTATCCCAGCCCTTTCCTTGCCACACCTGCCACTCAGGAAGGTCTGTGGCTCCTGCTCAGGTGCATGCTGGGTAAACAGGATGCCATGTGTGGCCAAGGCTTGGCTCACAGGGCTCTCCAGGCAGGGCCACTAGAATGCCTCTTAGGGGTACTTAGCGGGAGTCGGGTGGGCTCTCTTGATTTCAAAGAAAAGGGAAGACGGTCGCTCTAGGAGGAGAAGCCCCTCAGGATGTCGCCACCTCTCCTGTCACCTCCACAGGCCTATCTTTTCTGTTTTTCTTCCTAAAAACCCCACATATCACCTGTTTATCCAGAAAAGGGAACACTCATTTCGTCAATGAAATATCAAGACTGTGAACCCACCCAGGGAGGCCATGCTGTGGAGGACACCTGCTCCCAACTCCTGTCCCAGCCAAGCCTCCAAGGCACCGGCCTGCGGCCCTGGCGAGCTGGGGAGCCTGGGGCGGGTGGAGGGGATGCATCTGCAGGGTCAGCGCCCTCCCCACAACTCCAGGTGGACTCACAACCACCGCAATATCACACATGGTTCTGGCCGCGGCTCTGGGCTACCCGGGGCGCCCGCCATCCCAGTTTCACTGTGGCAGGTGGAACTGTTTCCTCACTCTGTTGAGGCCAACAACAGCCTGAGGGTGGAGCGAGGGCTGGGTCCCCTCCCGTCGCCCCCTTGGCGGGTACCTGTTCTGTACACAGCCTGCACTCCCAGCGCACTGCCCAGCCTCAGAGCGTGGTCTCCCACCTGCAGCGGGTCAGGTTCCTCCAACCCCCAGGCTGTATTTTGTGAACGCTGCGCTGGCTCTGTGGGTACCAGAGGGGAAGGAGTGGCGGGAAGAGTTTGGGAAAGTCACTTCTCCATGTCCATCTCTAGTCTAAATAATGCAGACACAGGGCTCTCTCAAGCACCAGCATCCATCCTCTCTGCACACAGTGCCAGGCGCTGCAGTCATTCCGAACGTGCCATCAGAGACTCTCGGGCTCAACACCTGGTCACAGATGTGTCCCTGCTTCAGGGCAAAGCCCAGAATTCCACCACACTTCAGACCCCTGTGAGACACAGCCGCTCCACTCCAGGCCCACCCTGACCCATCTGCAGCAAAGGCAGAAGGGGGCCTCCTGCCCAAAGGAGGAGTTCAGATCATAGGTCTTAGGTCAGACTCAGCTCAGGCTCAGCCACATGGTGCAGCTGGCAGGTGCCTAAGCAGACCCTGAGATTCTCCCAGCAGCATTCACCACCAGGTGCCATGGAATAAATGGCGCCCAGGGCTGGCCACTGAGCCTGGAGGGCAGGGCTGCCTCTGTCTTGTGCATCGCAGCATCCCCAGTCCTAACACAGCACACATGGGTACCAAATAATTGCTCATTAAAATGGTGAGTCAGGGAGGGAGAGGCTGACTCTGCATACTGCACCCACCACTGGACATTCACGTTCACGTTCATTTGCAGAGCATCTGTATCCTAGAACCACGCAGAGTTGGGGCTCAGCATCGTGGGGCCTGTCCCGAGTGCTCACAGAAAGGAGGAGAAGAGGGACACAACCCCCCCGATGCAAACATTGCCAGGGTCGGTGGGGCCCTCGACAAGGAATGAGGGGAGCCCAGCAGAGGCCCAAGCCCTGCCAGGCCAAGCGTGCACAGCGGGGGTAGGGGCTCCAGCGCAGAGCCGTCCCCCTGGCAGCAGTGTGCAGAAGGGGCTAATGCCACAGGGCTGGGTTGTCCAAACTCTGCACACTGCAAAGAAAGGTTTGCCTCTTGATTGCCTTCTGGGAGATGACCTCTAAGCCTTAGGATGTCCTGTCTCATTGGAGCAGGTTTGTTTACCTGGGGGCTTTAAGGCACGTGGTCTCAGCTTGGCCTCTGGAGAGCTGGAGGCTCAGGGCAGCCACATGGATAGTCAGCCACACTGATGTGACTGAGCCCAGACACCGAGGCTCAGCTGAGCTTCCCTGGTTGGCAGCATGTCCTGTGTCCTGTGTGCAGTCACATACCCTCGCCCAGAGAAGGAAACGGCATCCGCAGAAGTCCACCGAGAGAAAGGGCGGCTGGGCACTGGCGCTCGGCTCCTCCTGTCTCTGCCCCGTGTGTCTTTGTCCCCTTTACGGATCCTAACCTGTAACCTTTCCTTGTACTGAGTCATTGCCATGAGGAACACAGCTTATCAGACTTCTGTGAATCCTTCTAGAGAAGCTTTGACCCTGGAGGCTCCTGGGGAACCCTCGAAAGCCATTTTTATTGGGTGACACAAAGCTACAGGAGAGCCCGTCAGGAGAGGAGAAACCGGGGCCACGGAGGCTTTGGGCAACTTGGCCGAGGCCCCCTGTCAACACAGAGCCGAAGGGTCCCCGACCCCGGCCTCACCGCCCAGCTGTGTGAGAGGTCTCCCCTTTCATGGGCCGAGTGCCTATGGCGTGTGCCCACTCCGTCCTCTTCCCAGTGATCACAGAAAGCAGGAACCCCCACACCACTTTCTCCATGTTATAGACACTCTCATTCCTTGGTCAAATATCGATCGGGCACCCACACTCAGGAAGCTGTGTGCAAAGTTCAGGGGATGCAGTGGTGACCAGGTCACAGCAGGGAGAGGCCCACATGGCTCAATCATTGGGGAACAGGCTCTGGGGGCTGCCGGGCGCCAGGCTCTATCCTAGCTCTGGAGACTCAGCGGAGAACACAACAGATTCTACCCCTGCCTCACGGGAAATAGTAATGGACAGTGAATGCCAAATTACAGCGTTCAGCAGGGATTGCGGCCAGGAGGGAGAAGCAGCTGAGGTACAGGTGGGGACGGTGGGGGTGGGGTACTATTTTAAATAAGGGGGTGTGGGAGGCCTCACCTGGAAGGCACATTTCAACACAGCCCTGGAGGAGGGGGAGCTGGTCACGCAGACCATGGGAAGGGGTCTCCTGGCTGCCCGTAGCTCCTAAGAAGGAGCAAGCCTCCCCCGCAGGCTGAGTGTTTCACCTTCTTCCCCGCTGTAGTGCCCACATCACTGCATACTCACTGCACCCTACACGCCCGGCCTTTCTCAAACGGCCTCACTGGGCAAATGGCTCCGGTTATGGGTGGTCTGCTGTGGGACCCCAGCCTCTGGGGGGGCTGCTTAACACACTGTCCCTTTGCCACACCCTGTGTCTAACTTTTTAAGGGCTCAAGAGGCCCCCGGTGGCTGGGGATGTGCCCTGGGGCTCCAGCAGCCTAGAAGCAGGAAGAAATGTCCCAGACGCCATTCTGAGACACACATCTGAGGGCAGGTGTGCGCGATAGCCAACACGACGACTTTGTGCATCAGTTTAGCTCACTGTGAAATGGGTGCAATGGCCACCACCCTCCACTCAGGGACTCTGGAAGGGAAAGTGGCCCAGGTCATCCAGGAACTAAGCCCAGTCTGTTCCATGCTTGTCTCGATCATTTGGAGACAGAATTCTGGGATAGATCTTCATGGTCCTACACACATTTTCTCTCCGGCTTCACTGGGCTCCATGCAGTGGGGCAGGAAATCTCATCTCACGGCCATTTGTCTCCATCCATGTCCTCCTGCCTTCTGTGCTCCCTCAGGAATAGACTCCAGTTCTTGACACTGAGCTCTGCTCTGGGGGTCAGACAAGCAGAGGGGAGCCCCGGATCCCGGCTTTGCAGAGCTCTTTGCCAATCCAACTTTGAGCATGTGTGGGCTTGAAGAGCATTGGATCTGGAATGGGAGCCAGCTCACTGGGCTGCTCTGCTGTCCTGCCAGGAGGCCCTTGCCCCGGTCAGCCCGTCAGCCACGGTCAGCCCCGATCAGCCATGGTCAGCCCTGGTCAGCCCCGGTCAGCCACGGTCAGCCCCGGTCAGCCCCGGTCAGCCCCAATCAGCCATGGTCAGCCCCGGTCAGCCCCGGTCAGCCCCGATCAGCCATGGTCAGCCCCGGTCAGCCATGGTCAGCCCCGATGAGCCATGGTCAGCCCCGGTCAGCCACGGTCAGCCCCGATCAGCCATGGTCAGCCCTGGTTAGCCACGGTCAGGTCAGCCCCGATCAGCCATGGTCAGCCCTGGTTAGCCACGGTCAGCCTCAGTCAGCCCCGATCAGCCTCGGTCAGCCATGGTCGGCCCCGGTCAGCCCACTGAAACCCCACTGTTATCCATGAGTCTGTCCCAGAAGCTGTCCCCATAGCCAGCAGGATGACTCTGAATGACTCAGGCTATTCCCAAGATTTGGACCTGCCTTGGTGCCAGAGGCCACGTCTCATCTAGAGACCTGTCCACAGCACTGCCCTGCCACAGACTCAGCCCCACAGAGCCCCCTCCCCAGGGCCCAGGCAGAACCCTGCGGGCTGTTTCTCCTCCGCTGAGGTCACTGACAGCTGCAAGGCCTTGTGTGGGAGGAGTCAGAACCTGGCCGTGTCTGCAGCTGGGCCCTGGGGGTGACATGAAGGAGGTCAATAAGTTCAGAGCACCTTGGGGATTTTGCCTGGACAGCACGGGAGCTCAGCAGGTGTGAGTTTCTTAGCCCACTTAGCGCTGAGATGGAGATTCGAACCTGGCTGTCTAAGGAAGACCTGCCCCTTCTACTAAGAGACACAGACAGTAGGCAATGCTGGTGGGATAGGATGTCAAGTGATGACCAGTCATGGAGGAAACGGAAGCAGAGGGAGAGCACGGAGCAGGTGCTGGGCCACGTCCCTGCTTAGAGAGGTGTGGCAGGAGAGGGTTCATGACTGGAGAGGGACTCCTGGTGGGAGGCATGGCCGCCCTGCTGACCTGCTGGCCCAGTGCTGTTCTTCTTGGGGGCATTTTCTACTTGGCTTTTCATCAGGAAAAGGTCTGTGTCACCTTTATTGGCAGGGAAAGGTGACAGGTTTTATGTGTCAACCTGTCTAGGCTACCGTCCCTAGTGATCCAATCAAGCAGTCATCCAGGCGCTGCTATGGAGGACTTTGGTAAAGGAGACCACCCAAAATAGCATGGGGCCTTATCCAATCCACTGAAGGCCTTGAGAGCAAACAGCGACACATCCCAGAGAAGAAGAAACTCTGCCTGGTCAGCCCCAGTCAGCCGTGGGCTGCATCCACTCCTGCCTCAGTTACCAGCCTGCAGGCTTGACCTACAGGTTCCTGACTTATAAACCCCAACAACTGCATGAGCCAAGTTCTTAAGTGTATCAATCTGTGTCTATGTGTATATCTGTCTATCGACCTCCCTCCATCTGTATTTCTCCTTGAGTACCTGTCCTCTAGCTACCTGGCTATCTCCTAACCATCCATCTCCTATGGTTCTGTTTCCCTGGAGCACACTGGCTGGCACATGGCTGAGCCCACCAGCCTGTGGCTCTCAGGAGAGAGAAGTGCCTGGGCATCAGCCAGCAAGAGCCTTCAGCCCCTGCCTGTCTTCCTTCCGCTTGGGCCCACAGTGCCCACTCTCTCTCCTAGGCAGCCGAGGGAAGCCCCCAGCCCCAGCCATGGAGACTGGAGTCCTTCGTCACAGCCGAAGGGACAAGAACATGGATGACAGTGGCACCAGATCCAAGAAACCAGTGTCCTTCAGACTGGTATCTTCAGATGAAGGACGCCTGGCCTGAGTGCATTCTCTGACTTTGAGTCTGTCACTGGACATGCAGTCTCGCAAAGGCCTGGGCCAGGCCCCAAACCACAGCACCACAGTGAGAGCGGGGAGCAGGGGTCATGTATATGTGCATGTGTGTGTGTGTGCTGTGTGTGAACATGAGCATGCATGAGTGCATGTATGCACATGTGCAGGTGCACACACAGTAATGAGTTCTGATTCCTCTTCAGATGTGCTCTTCATGTCTGCAGCCACAGGGAAGGGATCCAGGATCCTGGGTTCCCTGGGAGACAAGTGGCAGGAGCAGGGGCAGCTGGGCTGGCCATGCTCCATCTCAGCCTCCTGCTTGCTCTGTTTCCAGGCTGGGACGCTCCTGTGGCTGCTGCACAGGGAGGATGCTCAGGCCCTCGTGGGGCCGGCCGAGCCTACCACATGCAGGACGGACCTCAGAGGCATCCGGGCCTCCTCACACTTGGACTTCCTCCTTGCTCGCCCCCTCACCCTTGTGGCAGGTGTTCCACACACTGATCTGCCCTTGTCTTCCCACCATGACCAGCTCACCATAGTCCCCACTGTCCCCACTCCTTGGCCTGTCTTCCAGGTCCTTCCTGCCTGGGCCTTTCCATCTGCCCAGCCCCAGGCACTGCGGCACCCTCTGCCCCCAACCTCCGGCCATAAGGATCCACTTCCCAAAGGAATGTTGTTGGTGGAATCGGGTGCCCCTAAAAGGTATGTTTAAGGCCTTACACCTGGCACTGGCAAATGGAAACAGGGTCTTTGCAGATGGAACCAAGTTAAGAGGAGGCCACAGTGGGCCCTAAGTCCGAGGCCGGGTGTCCTTATAAGAAAGTCATGTGGACAAAGACACACACAGCAGGGACAGTCATGTGAAGATGGAGGCAGTGACTGGGGGAGGAGTCTGTAAGCCACGGACAGCCAGGGCCACCAGGAGGTGGGACAGCCAGAAGGGACCTCCCCAGGAGCCCACAGAAGGAGCCTGGCCCTGCAGACCCCCTGGTTCCGGGCTTCGGGCTCCCAGAGCTGTACAGGATAAATGTCTGTTGCTTTAAGCTCCCAGCTGGCAGTCATTTGTTACAGCAGCCCCAGGAAGCAAAGACAGAGACTTCTGGAACTTCTAGACCCCAGTCTCGCTCCACGAGGCTCCCCAGGGTGTTTGTCCACACCCCCCCTCATCTGCTGACTCTGTTCCCAGCTACCTTCTTGGTGACACTGTGGACTGGGCTTCCGAACTGGGCCCACCCAGCACCCCACGCAGAATTCACAGAGCTGGGGACTCTGTGGCACTTGCTCCAAGCCTCCTGCTGGCCCTGCCCTTCTGCAGCCAAGGACCATGCTGCGGACATCAGCCCCAGGGCTGGCCCAGAGTCTTCACCTGGTAAAGACGTGTCTAATATCTGAAGAGTGGGGTTTTGACATTTGCATAAGAGCTCCCTGACATTGAAAGGAGGGATGCCTGTCAGCCCATCAAGCCATAATGAGAGGCTGGAGAGGGGACAGGAGCCACTCAGGCAGAGTCAACCACAGAGGGGGCTCTGCCTGCTGACCTCACTGCCCGGCCTGCTGTTTCTGGAAATGTTGCCTCCAACCCATTTTCATATCTGGCCCTTCGCACATTCATTCATTAATTCATCCATCCACTCATTCATTCATCCGACACCCATCTACTGAGCACTGAGCAGGTGCCAGGCTCTGGGAGGCCCTGGAGACTCGGGAGTGAACAAAGACAACCACAGAGGCCCCAGCCCTGAGTGGGAAGCCATCAGCCGACCGGGGAGCAGACACGGGGCATCTCAGCACATGCCAAGGCACAGAGCTTCATTAGGAGCTTCAGATGGGTGCAGCAGAGGACACTGGATGGTTTTTAAAGCTGGGTAACGACGTCACCAATGAGCTGCTTTTGAAACACCCTCTGGCTGCTGTGTGCAGAGTGCACTGGAAGGAGGTGAAGTGGGCATGGGGAACCCCTCTCCCCCCAGACCATGCCAGAGCCAGGCCTCTTCAATCCTGCCTAGCAGTGACTGCACCAGCCTCTGGGTCCCTGACCCCGTGCCAGGACCGTGCCCCCCCCCCCCCCCTCCCCACCGCCAAGCCACAGCCTCCCAGCTAGGAGCGGTTCCTCCCAAAAGGCCCTTCTAGTCCTGCTACCGCCCAGCTATTGTCACCGCCTCCAGGGTGATGGACACACCTCTGCCTGGCATTCAGGGCCCTTTGTGACCCGATTCTGTCTTGGGTTTCCAGTCTCGCCCCCACACCAGGATTCTTAGGCTTCTGCCTGCCAAGCTGCTAGAAGGTTCCGTGGGCATCCTGCCTCTGAATGTCTGCATCTCCTGCTGCCTCTGCCTAGAGTGCACGCCCGCCAGCCCTTCCCGACCCCAGGGTGAAGCCCCTCTTCTGGAGCTGCTCCCTGCGAGGAGGTCAGCTCTCCTGATGGACATCTGTATACCCAATCCCACGTTGCCAGGGTCCCTGTGGGCACTCGATCGCCCCTGGGCTGAGGGCTCCCTGGGAACACAGCGTCTCCCTCTTCTCCCCTCTCAGCCCCTCCCGCATGGGCAGACCCACCCTGGGTTGCAGCCCAAGCCCTTACATTCAACTCAGCAAACACATATTTGTGGATGTTTTATTGATGGGACGTTTGTTCTGGAAGCAGTTTCTGATGTTTGGTCATTAGCATTTGTGTCCCTAAGAATATTCCCTCTTTTGATGCTTTAACAGTACAAAAATTAATAATCGATGGCCACAAGGAAGGTTGGCCGACATCCCGAGAAAACTACCGTGTCTAGCATGCAAAACCCCACAGGCCAGGAGCTCCATACCATTTTTTTAAAAGGAATCAATGAAATAAAATGTAGAATTGACAATAACGGTCTCCAGGGCTTTTTTTTTTTTTTTTTTAAATGATGAACGCTTTGGCCCCATCCACTCAGGCTGTGATTTCTTCTTCATGATCTGAGCTAACGCAGTCTTGTTCTGTTAATTCCGCCCTCGTCCAATCAAACCAGGTTCTAGAGTGGGAGCCTCACAGTGGGGAGTCAATTACAAACATAATGAGGCCCCTCCAGCGGGGACCAGTCTCAGCCGAGCCTCGTCTTAATGGGACGGGGCCAGTGGGATGTGACCAGATTCCCTTGCCGCCTCCCACTTCTTCCGGCGTTAGTCTGCCCTCCCGTGTCCTTCCCAGAACCGCGGCGTGTGTGAAAGAAACATTCGGCAGGGGGCAGGAGGGAGAGGGTCGTTGTCCGCCCCTGCCCAGGACCCTCCTGGAGGGCAGCAGCCGTGCATTTAGGTGTCAAAGCCACAGTCCTTTGTGATCTTGTCCCCCTCTTGCCACAACCCACTAGGCCTGTAGTGCCTGTCCCTGACCAGCTGCAGGCTCTCTGGACACTCCACGCCATCCCCTCATCCCCTTGAGGCGGGGAACATGCGGTCCACTTCGCCTGGACCCCTGCTCCTCTGCCCTTCCCCACCCAGTAAACTCCCACTCAGCTGTTGCCTCCTCCTAGAAGCCTGCCCCGAATCATCCCCAACCCAGCAGGTGGGGAAAGTGCCCCTGTGCAGCCAGCCGCAGGCCCTTCCCTCCATCCCGATGCATCCACGGATCTGTCTGTCCCCTCTGCTCTTTGGGTCTGAGGCCCCTCTGTGCCTGCAGCAGCCCACCCAGGGCAGTGCCGGGGACATGAGCTAACAGCACAGAGCATTCCTGAGTGTCCTGGGCCACAGGCTGGTTGTCACAGCCCCTCAGTGCAGGGAGCACTCATCCCTGCGACATAGACCCCATCTCAGAGAGGTCAGCGTCCAAGCACTAGGGAACGACGCCTCTGAATTGGGTCCTGGGCCTTTCTCCAGAGGGAGGCCAGGTTCTAATCCATCAGGCTACAGGGCTTAGAAGGGCAGCTGGGGGCAGTGCTATGACTGCTCGGACCTAGGCAAGTGCAGTGGAGACTCCAGCAAAGCCTGTGCAGGGGCTGCCCCACTGTGGGTGACTCCGCCTGGGCATCCTGAAGGTTGCATTCCATAGACATCACCTCCAAATCAGGTGGGCTTCCAGGCCCAGATACAGGGGCCTGATCCCCAGCTAGGGCCAGAAGCACCGAGGGTCGCTCGTCCACACCTGCCCACTCCCGGAACAGGCCTTCACTCGGAACCTGGGCTCTGGGTACGAGGGACGCACCTGGTTCCACACTCTCCCAGCGTCCCGGCCAGTTCGCTCTGTGATGAGTCCAGGAACCGAGAACCGGATAGGGGTGGCGAGCCCCGCTGGAGGGCCACTGCTGATCTTTGCTCTGCTCCCTCTTCCCTGGAACGAAGGGGACGTGGCCCAGCTACCCGGCCTGCGTCGTATCATTTAAAATTGCCATTTAGAGCAAATTAGGGCCTGGACAGCCACCGCGGGTCTGTAGGCTTTTTTTATGAATTTATGAATGGAGACCTGGCCGCGTCTGAGGATTTAATTGAAAAGATAATCACAGGAGAGCACAGAGCCGCTGTCTCCTCATGAGGGGAGAAGGCCACAACATCGCCCTTTGAGAGCGGAAATGTGTTCCGTGAAATCTGAAGACGGCATTGCGCGACCAGGACCTGAGCGGAGCGGGGAGGAGGGGCCAGCGGGGAAGGATGCAGGATGCTGGCCCCGACAGCCGGCGGGTGCAACGCTGACCTGTTCCCATCCCGTCTGTCCCTGCAGGAACCCTGTCCTGGGGTGAGAAAAAGATGCCCTCGCCTTTCCCTAGCTGTTCCCTCCACCTAGAAATCTCCTCCCTTGGGTTCTCACAGGCAGCCCCCTCATTTGGGGCTCAGCTCAGACTGTTGCTCCTGGTAGAGGCCCCATGACTACTCTGTCTGACACGGCACCTCTTGTCACTACTCCCACCCACTCTCACCTGCCCCCTCCTCATCACTCTGACATCACCTCCCTGCAAGCATGAGATGTTTGCAGAGAACCCTCCAGGTCCTGAGCACTGTTTTAGGTGAGGATGCAGCAATGAGTGCAGGTGAAGCAGCGGGTGGTCAGAGTGTCACAGGCCTGCCTCCCACTGCCTTGTGAGTTCCATGCAGGCTGGGGCTGGGGCCAGGGCTCTGTCTGTCCCCAACCTCAGTCCTGACTGTTCTTCCACTAAGTTTTTCCTCTGAGCCCTGTCTCTCCAATCATCGCCCAGACCATCACAGCAGCTACCGGGTTCTCCTTCTTAGAATAGCTCACATGGCTCTCCTTGGCCACAAGCCAGAGCCAGCCTCTTGCCTGGCAGTTAAAGCCTCCATGAAGAACCCATGCAGCTGTCCATCCCTATCCCACCTGGATGAATGGATGAGTGAAATGAGGGGAGGATGGCTGGATGGCTGGATGGATGGAAGGATGGATGGATGGATCGATAAGTGAGAGGATGGATGTGTGGGTGGATGGGAAGGTGGGAGAATATGTAGATGGATGGAAGGGAGGATGGGAGGCTGGATGAGTGGATGGATGGAGGGATGGGAGGATGAGAGGATGGATGGAGGGATGAGAGGATGGATAGATGGGTAGATAGATACAGTAACTCACTGTGTGACCCTGGACAGTTCAATGAAACAATCTGGGCCCCCTTTCCTCATTTATTAGAAAATGCTCAAGAGAGGAGAGCTTTCCTTTGGCCATGAACTTCCCTGGAGGACACTGGACCTGCTGGCCCTGTGACTTCAGTACATCTTTGCGGCCTTTGGCCTCAACTCTTCTTTCTTTTTAAGAGTGCTGAGTATGAAGACCCATTGTTTGATAACAATTGCCTTCCCATCTCTGGTGACAAACTGAGGAGCCCACTCGCTGTGCCACTAATCTCAGAAGCCTGTTCGCCTCCCCACTAGATGCCAGGCAGTGATTGTTTTTAAACAGCCCTGCAATGAGAAGGAATGAAATTCTTTGCAGGGGTTCTCAGCCTTGGCGGCAGATTGGAATCACCTGGGGAGCTTTTTAAGCCAACACAGGGGCTCCACTCCAACCCAATTTAATCGGAATCTCTGGAGGTGGGATCCAGGCTTCATAATCTGTAGGCCTGCCCAGGAGACTCATGTGCAGCTAGGACTGGGGATCTGTTGGCAAGAGACTTGGAAGCCTCAGTGGGGCTGGAAGGAAGCTACAGACTCAGGCAGGCATTTTGAGAGCAGGCTCTGCCTGGATAAACAGGGCTCCTTTTGGAGGTTCTGATACATCACCTCCTGCTTTTAACCTGCCAGGAAGCCTGAGGGAAGATAAATGAACCGCACATTCCAACCACAGCTTAGAATTAGGGTTTGCACAAAAGCAACCAATGCATTCCCAAAGCACTGAATTTCTGGGAGAAAGAACTTTTGTGAGCACTGTTTCTGCATTCTATTTTCCAGTCCTTTGCTATGAGGTACATTATTGTCATCACCATCACCATCACTATCACCATCACCACCATCACCATCATCACCATCA
>NW_026652292.1:79001397-79013112 GCF_009828535.3 Hylobates moloch | reverse complement strand
CATCACCATCACTATCACCATCACCACCATCACCATCATCACCATCACCATCACCGTCACCACCATTACCATCACCTCCATCACCATCATCACTATCACCACCGCCATCAACAGCATCATCACCACCGCCACCATCATCGGCATCACCACCATCACCAGGACCATCACCACCATCATCATCATCACCACCATGACCACCATCAGCACCATCACTACCACTGCCATCACCGCCAGCCTCACTACAATCATCATCATGTCTTAACTCATTGTCAGGCTCTGTGTGAAGCACTTCAGGAGTGTTCCTCATTTCTACCCTCACAACTCTTCAGAGTAGTGCTGTTCATTTTCCCTATTTTACAAATGAGCACATTGCAGTTCAGAGAGGTTAAGTGACTTGTCCAAGGTCACACAGCCACCAGATGTGGAGCAGGGAGTGAAACACAGAGCTGCCTGACAACAGATACAGCATTTTGGATAGGAAGGGGAAGATCAAATGCCACATCCAGACCCAAACCCCTGAATGTCAGAGAGCATCTTTGCCCTTCAAAAACCTAATCTCCCCCACACAATGCTGATAATAAGAATCTGTCAACAGATGGAAGAGATGGTTAGGATCCAAAACAAGCAGCTGGGACTAGAGAGTGCCTTTCAAGTGATCAAGATGAAGCTGGGTGAAGCACAATGCAAGGCCTTGCTGTTGCACTGTGAAAGCACAAGAGCACTCACTCATTCACTCTACGCATTGATGCATTCAACGAACCTTTCCAAGTGCCCCCACTGCACCCAGAACCATGAGGCTTCTTGGCTGTTACACAGACGGAAAGTAACCCCATCCTCGATGTTATGCACACATCTTTTTTCAGTGTATTCTTCTAAAATAGATAGTCCCAGGCAACTGCCATATTCCGGGCCCTGGGCTGATCCCATGAGTACTGTGAGGACGGAGACATAGTGTGAGGGGGATGGGAGCAGCTGAGTGACAGTCATGCATACGAGGCTTTGGGTGCTGCAGGACTCAGTCACCATCAACAAGGTTGCGACCCACGGCGATGTTAACAGTGTTAGCTCTATACCCGGAAGGAGGATGGTGGAGTCCCACTTAGACCTGGGGCTATTCACACAGAAGCCCTGTGATCAGTACCTAGAGGGAACAAGAACCAGAGCCTGCTCAGAAGAGGGTGGCGGAGTGATGTAGGGACAGAGAACAACTGTGCCTTGCAGGGGACAGTTGAGATGGAAACAGATGCGAGAGCTGGGGGCACTGAAGGAGAACCCGCTGCCATCCTCGTACCTCGGTGTGGCTCCATGGGGCAGACAGGCACAAATCTTGCTTCTGAAGCCAGGAGGACAGAGCCAGCCCCTTGGGCAGGAGCCCACTCAAACCCAACCTGGCAGCTATCTCCTGTGATAAAGAGGCCAAGGGGCTTGAGCCTCCCAGGGACACACCAGCAGAACAAATTCCTGAGATGTATGTAGAAAAGCACCCAGGAAAACTGCAGAGGAACCCTTGTGCTGGGACCGGCTCCGGGAGCCGCAGCAGCCAGGGCTAAAGAGTACTTTGGAATGCAGCCCCTCATTTTGTGACAGTGGCCGCTGAGACAAAGAGCTGGGTGGCATCTCCCCCAGAGGCCAGAGCTGGGACTGGAGCCTAGGGTTGAGCGAGCCGGAGCGCTGGCTCCTTCAAGATTCAGGAGGCCTCTGAAGCTCAGTGCATGCCCCGCTGAGCTGTGAGCAGCAGGCAGCCCCCAAGTGGCACAGACTGCCCAGGCCCACGCTCAGGAGCTGGGAGGCTCCAGGCCAGCCGCCCTCTGACTTCTGTCACCTTATGAATGAGATGTCACTTGACTCGGAGGCCAGAGTGATGATGAGAGCTGTGAAGACAAGGTGACCTGGCAGTCGCCACCTCCTTGATCACCCAACCCGGAGGCCAACCAAAGGCCCCAGGGTGAGCTCCTCATCCCAGGGCCCCAAGAAGAAAGGACAGCAGATCTGAGTGGGAGCCCTGGGGACCCTTCCACTCTCTGCTGCTGTCCTGGCCACAGTGGATGCGGACAAAGGCAGCAGCGTGGGGGCTGTGGATGACATGTCATTCACCCATGTCTGGCAGCTTCCAACAGCAGCACACAGGCCTTGCTGCCTCCTGGACATCCAGGGGACCGCTTGTGGCATGCTCTGGCCAGGAGAACTGCAGCTGCCAAATGCCTGGGAGGACGCCAGGCTGGACCGTGGTGGGAGCTTTAGATGCTGAGGCGAAACCACACAATGCTTCAGTGTCTTCCCTCCAAACACTCTGCCTCTGTGTGGGCTGTGTGCTCCAAGCCACAGAGCCACAGAGCCACGGAGCCACAGAGCCACAGAGCAACCTGCATACAAATAAGCGCCCCCATCTCCAAAGAGAAAGGCAGCAGGGTGCCTCCCCTGGCATTTAGGTCCTTTTCTATCCCAGCCCTGTCCAAGCACATGGCAAATAGAGGTCAAGTGACAGTATCCGACCGGGTTCCAGGACCTCCCAAGTGCCTCTGCCTCCCAGCACCCCTGGCCCGATTCTGGAACCACTTAGGGAATCACCCAGCCAGAAAGCTGGGAGTCTGCCTGGATTTGCCCTCTTCCACGCCCTGTATGTAGTGGGCCACCCACTGGTTCTGCCTCCCACCTGTATTCCCTGCTCCCCGGGCTCAGTCCTCACCAGCTACTGCTTGGGCCAAGGTGCCTGCCTCCTACAGGACCCCATGTTTCCAGGCTGCCCCTTTCCATGTGTTTCCACTGCGGCCAGAGGGAGAATGGGGTATGCACGTGAGGCCAGGTGAGTGTGTGCCTGTGTTAGAGACGACACAGTCTCCAGAACTGGCTCAGTAAACTGCTTCTCTCCATGCACACCCCGCTCCCATACCAAGACCACATTTCCCAACCTCCTCTGAGTGGGGTGTGGCCATGTGACTGAGCTCTGGCCAGTGGAATGTGGGCAGAGTCCTGGGTGCCACAGTGGACCAGCCCATAACACCCCCCCCGTGGAATCCCACCAGCCTCTCCTTGTCCCCCGGATCTGGAGGAGGGCAGAGCCACAAGGAGGCAGGAGCCTGGGCCCCTGAGTGACTGCAGGGGCGTGAACCAGATGTACTCTCACCCTCACCTGCCCTGAAGTTCTCATCAGACTGAGACAAGACCAGGAAACACCTTTTGGTTTGGGGACACTTGTTCCAGCAGAAACCACTCAGAGAATGCTTGCACATTCATATCCCTTTATGTGGAAAAAATCTGGAGAAATGAATACCCATCAAGTGGATAGCAATAGTCTTTGAGCTGTAAGATTTGGGACAATTAACAAAAAATTTCTATCAACCTGGAGCCCTGGGTTCCCACCTTGGCCCTGCCCCAGGCCTTCTGCCTTGCATGGTTCCTTGGCCTGTCTGCATCTCTGTTTCCTCATCTGCAAAATGGGAATGATGAGAGAACCCACCTCCCAGGGTCATCATGGTTTACTCCTGTAAACCCTTAGCCCCGCACTAAAAAATGCAGCTGCTAACAAGCCACGCCTTTGTCTGGGCTTGTGTTCTATTCACCATCTTGATGGAGATTACATATTAACTTCTTGTACGTGCATAACTATTAGAAGGGGGGAAGCCTTATTGTCCTTGGTGAGTAGGACCATGTATGAATTTTCTTTTCAATATTTTCTGCATGTTCTAGAATGTCTACATATCTTATAAAGGAGAAAAAACGAACTTAAAAGTGCACGCATATCTCCAGCACAAGTCCCTGGAGAGGGGGACACACATTACTATAAACACCAAAGCCAGCAGAAAGGAAATGGCTCTGGCTCCTGGCTCCTCATCGCGCCTGTGCCCACCCTGGCGCCTCGCACAGAGAAGCCTGTCACCTCCTGCCACCGGGAAAAGCCCACTCACCCTCCCCTCCCGGCCAGCTCCCACAGCAGCTAGGATGAAGCCTGAATACCACAAATTTTACATATAAAGAAACTCGCAAGATGTGTGCCGTTCTGCTAAATTAAAAAGGAAAAGTAGTATTAACAGTGCAAAGACAAATGGCAACCGCTGAGATTAAATATTCATGCCCTGGCGGCTCCTGAGGGCTAAATGCAGGAGAACGTTGCTGCGGGCAGAGGCCTCCTGCTCGGGGCTGCCTGGTCTGCACCCATCCCCTGGCCCCAGCAGAGCATCCTGAGCCGCCTTTCACCCAGCGGCCCTGGGTGTCATTCACCCATGAGAAGCTAATACTGTCCTCACCTCACCACAAAAACCCTGCAAGGGGGGTGCTTTGTCATCCTCATTTTCTAGAGAGGTAACATAACCTGGGCAGAACCCCCAGCACTTGGGGCAAAGGTCAGGACACCACGTGGCCCCAGGCTGCAGCGAGGGGCCGCGGTGGAGGCCGGGCTGTGCTGGCGGGACCCCTGGCCGGAGCCGCCGGCTTTTAGAAGGAAGGCAGCATTGCCCACCTCTCCCCTTCCCCATCTGCGTTTCTCGGGCCCCTCCTCTGTGCTAGGCGCTATCCCGATGCCCAGCGCAAACAAGTACATTCCATAGTTCCGGAAGTTCAGAAAGTCTGGACTATGGATGAAATTCAGGATGAGCTTTCTGTTTTTTATTTGTCATTGATCTCAATGGAAATGGTCACAGTACACCGTTTTTTGGGATGCCCAAAAGCGCAGCGGCCCCCAGTCCTACCTTTGAATGGGTACAAACTCTCATCCTAAAATAATCCATTCTTGATGCAACACACGCCTTCCTAGACTACAAACCTAACCACATAGCCCTTCTCTGCTGCAAATCCCTCCGCAGCGCGCTTCCCCTCGGGGCTCAGACCAAGCTAGTTAGTGTGGCATTCCAGGCCCTGCATCCGCCCACCACCGCTCCCACCAGCTCTCCACAGGCTGCGGCTCCCTTTTCCCTGAATAGACCACAGCCCCTCCCTCAGGGCATCCAGAGCTCAGGCAGCCTCTCCTAGAGTGCCTTCTTTTTCCCCCTGGTGAACTTCTATTCATCCCTCAATGTCCATCACAAAAGATCCCACCTGTTCCACCTCCATGGAGCCTTCTACTGGCTTCTCCAGCTAGAGTTAGGGGCTCACTCATGGGTAGTTGGGTGGGTTTTGCAGGTTGAATCCCAGCACTGTGACATCACCTGATGGTGAAGCTGCCTGGCCCATTTTGCTCCTCTACAGTGGAAAGTTCCTGGCTGACTAGGTGTGTTCAGTCCACCGTGGCATCCAGCTCTTAGCTCACTGCCAGCCCAGGGTAGATCAACACACGCTTCCTGAGTGAATGAGTTAATGAATACTTGGGTTCACAGGCAGTTCCAAAAACCAAATAAGGAGAGGAGCCACTCATGCCAGTTCTTGATCCAACGTCCCAGACTCACCAGTGTGGGGGCTCAGGGGTGCCTGTTTGAAATCACTGGCCTCCTCACCTCCCCAGTCTCTGCTACTGTATCTTGGTTCCCAGTGTGACAACTGGGAAACCAATTCCACACCAGTCCGGCATGCATCAGTATGCAGGCGGCGCAGGGCTCCTGCTGAAACACTAATCAGGGCCGTTAGTATGCACTGCGCGGTGCTCCGGAGTGGTGCAGGAGAGTAGCACCACCGTCTCCCCAAGCCTGCCCAACTTTCCTCCCTACTATTTCCAAATTCAGCAAGCATAAATCACTGATCTTATTTTTCCACTAAAGTTAAGCAACAAATTGCTTTGCCAGCCTCCAGCGTTGATTGTTTTAACAGAGACGTGGAGAAGGGTAAGGCCTTTTCCAAGGATAGCGGTCTGTTCCAGGAGGCCCACAGCCCCACCCCCAGGGATTTTCAACAAATAAAACTCACACCTCCACTCTGGGAAGGAAACATTCTCTAAGTACCTGCTATGCGCTGGAGTCTCCTTTTTAAATCCCCTTTTCAGAATACGTGAGTGAAGCTTCAGGGAAGCCAAATAACCATTCCCTTTCTATCCCCAAGGTCACACAGCTGGACTATGTCCAGTTTCAAAGCCGGGTCTGATACCACAGCCCCATTTTCTGAGTAACAGGCTATGTAGCAAATCCTGTAACATGGACCAAATCCAGCAGCGCCCCTCTTAATCCCGCAGTCATTCATTCAGGAGGCTTCTCAGCAGAGTGGTCAGCACCAGGCTTCAGGGCCAGGCTCCCTGGCCCACTGCCCCTTGATCCCTGGGCTCTAGACAGTCAGTGACTCAGTTTCCTCACCTGTACAACGAGGATGATAACAAGAAAACCGAACTGGAGGGGCTGTTGTGGGGCTGTTGTCACACTGGGAGCCGAGATATGGTGGCAGAGACCAGGGAGGTGCGGTGGCTGGTGATCTCAAACAGGCACTCCTCAGTCCCCACATTGGCGAGCCTGGCACACGGGATGGGGAATTGGCAAGAGTGGCTCATTTCTTCATTTGTTTTTTGGAACTCACTGGGAAATGATAATAGCATGTTGTGAGCACTCCCTCTGGCGAGTGCACCGTGACAGCCGATAGTGAGTGCTCACAACGTGCTGTTGTTATTCATTCACTCTGCAAGCGTGCACCGGCTTCTTCCGTGCACAGGCGCTACGGCCCAGCTGGCCTCCTTTATTCACTTAGCTCCTCCTGGGTGCCAGACCCAGAGCCAGGGACTGAGGTCGCCAGGATGAACAAGAGGCTCCATCCCTGGAAAAGGTCACTCTGACAGCAGAGGGCACTCTGGAAACAGATGACGGTGCCACGCATGCTTGGAGTGTGGGTGGCCTCCAGGTGCCCCAGGAGGGGAGGAACCCAGGCTTCGGAGTCTCTGGAGTACACCGAGGGCACTGCCTGTTTTCATCTGGACTCCTGCACATCAGGGACCCCTTGCCTACTGATGGGCCCATAAAAAGCATAAAACAAAGGCCAGCATTCTTAGTCCCACTCCCAGCCTCCCGAAGCCCGTCTTTAGATCCTTCGTGCTGCCCTTTGCCCCATTACATAGATGAACAAGCTGAGGCTCATGAAGGTACGTGATTTGCTCACATCTCCCGCTCACGGGTGAGAGATTTGGGATTAAAGTCCCAGGCTGACTCCAAAGTCTCCCCATCCACCTGCCCTTGCATGAAGCACCAGCCAGGAGAGCTGGCGCCCTGCACAGCCTTAACAAATGTCAGCTCGTCTCCCCACCTCGGAGCCCAGGGAAGAGTGGAGCACACAGGCCAGGCTCCAAGGCACTCTGGGTGGCTCTCTGGGCGTCCTCTCCCTGACACTCATTTGCACTGTGGCTTCTCTTGACAGTTCCATTAATTCCTTAGAACTTTGGGCACAGAGACAGGTGAGCCTGATGTGGTGCTTTTCAGATGCCACCTGTGTCCAGCTGCTGCGGGACAGCAGAGGCACTGAGGCCTGCGGGACAGCAGAGGCGCTGAAGCCTGCAGGGCGGCACCTCCCAGGTGTGCCTGGAAGCTCCAGGGCTCTTGTTAATATGCAGATGACAGGTGGGCAGATGTGGGGCGGGGCTTGATGTGTGGGTTCTCAGGCCATATTTTGGGCAGCAGGGGTTGGGGAGCTAAGAAGGGGTCAGAGGTGAGGCACCCAGGATGCCTTGCCCGAGCCTCTAGGCTGTATCCCGAGGATGGCTGCAGAGCATGGAAGGGCCAGGGGAGAGAGCTGCTGGCTGGGTTTTCTCTGTCACCCCAGCAGCAAGGCTGCTGCTACGCTCCTCGGATCATGCAAACATGCTAGAGCGCCACTTCATTTCTCATCATGTCCTTGGAAATTTTCTGTGTGGGATGTGATTTTGTCACGTGCATGAAAATCCCAGCACAGTGCAGCGTGAGTCCACGTACACATGTTGCTTGCAAGCGTGCTACATGTTTCCCCACTGATCACATGGAGTGTGCAGCCACCATGCAGAGGAGGCCTTGGCATGGCCAGGCTGACAGCCCAGAGGTCGAGCTGGAAACTCAGCCATCCCCCGGCGGGTGAGGTGGGACCCGGGGGGAGGAAGATAAAGGCAGAGGGGAAGGAGGGCGGGGGCTCCAACTCCAGGGGCTGCAGATGCCCCCACAGCGTCTTTCACATTCAGAGATGGAAGCAAGTCCTGTTACGGCGGAGGGAAAGAGCGAAGGCAGTAATTATTTTATTAAGGACCAGGAAATGATGAATAATTTAATTTGGGGAGAGAGCGCATCACTGATCAAATCACCGCATCCTCAGCCCTGACATGGCCTCCTCTCTAAAGTCTCCTCTCTAAAGTCCTCTGATGTTTGTGGCAGGGCATCTTGAAGAAGCTTCCAGCAAGCTTCAGGTCTGCCTGAAGCCTGGCATTTCTGACACTCCCCGGGCAGCAGGTGGCCAGGGGCAGCACGAGGATGATGGAAAGAGAGGGGGAAGAAATGAAATCCTCGATGGAAACCGGGAGCCTGTGTTGAGTGTGGCCCCATGAAAAATTCAAGCTGCGAGCTTGGCCGTGTGTAGCCAATGCGCGGCCCAGGCTTCAGGAGGCAACTGTGAGTTCACAGCAGGGTCACGGCCGCAGATGTGAAAATGTAACATCAAGCTGTCAGGTGACCGCTGAAAAGTGACCTCATGGACATCTAGGATTAGGGATCGTGTTGAGTTTCTCCCAAGAGCTGAATATCCAGCCAGGTCCTATTCCCTTTCCCTCCAAATTCCCACCTACAAGAAACTAATGTCGCCAAATCTCGATTACACAGCTCTCGGCATGCAATTCCGACAGGCCTGCCGCTGTTCCCACAGACACGGATGCCACTCCAGCCTTGGAAATGCACCGTGGGGTCTAAGCAGCCAGAGGGCCTCGGAGCGGCTCTAGACACAATGGCCCGAGGTGGGCTTGGGAAAGCCGTGGGGGTACGTTGGAATTCCCTGAGGCTGTGACTCCAGGCTGCCTTTTGACCACAGAGCTGTTCTGGAGCTGAGGGAGTCTGGTACCCCAAATGTCTGGGCCTCAGAAGTGTGCAGGGGCCGCTGGAGGCTGCGTTGGCCACCAGCTGGGGTTGGCTGGTTAGTGCCCAGGTGGGCCCCGACAGGAAGATGGCAGCATCAGGGTCCATGTCCTCTGGGGCTCAGAGCATGGCATTGCTCAGTGTGAGGACCCCAAGGTACCGCTGCCTCATTGCCCTTGGGCCCGCCTAGGATTCTACTCGCTGGCACGTTGGGTGGGGGGCGGGGGTACTCTCACCCCATTGGCTGGCTCAGACCCTCAAATAGCGCTGGGCACCATGCGGGGGAGTGGGGGCTGCTGGGTCACCTGATAAGGTAGAGGAGCGCCGGGCCCCTGCAGCAGCTCAGCCACCCTAAATGCCCCTCGCCTACCAGATTGGATGCTCAGGGCCACTGGGCTCTGTAGGGGTGGCCCTGGATGACATGAAGGACATGGTCCCCCCCACCACCCACTCTGCCAATGCTCCCAGCTGCTCCTTGCCTCCCTCCCTACCTATCAATTGGGGGCAGAAGCCGCCTGTCCAGGTACTTCTCCCCAAGGTGGACGGCCCTGGCTAATGCCCTCAGTGTGATCAGGCTGGCTTCATAGGCCCCCCAAGGCTCCTGAACCCAACCAGGCGACATCCCAGAGGGTGATGGTAGCAGAGCTGGCTCTGGAGAGGCTTGTCCGGAGATGGGACACTTGAGGCCATGCTGGGAAGTTCTCCTGAGCACTCTGAGACCAGACAGACCAGTGGCCTGGACACCCCAGGCTTGGCCAGGACAGATGCCCGGGGAATTCAGAGCTCTGAGAGGCGGCTGCCTCACTTCCCAGGGCCAGGCATCATGGCATCATCGTCATGGGCCTCACTAACCACCACAGGGCACGGCCGTCATGGGTGTCACCTTATTCAACTCTCACGTCCACCTGGGAGAGAGGAACTGAAATGGCAAAGCCCATTTTACAGATGAGGAAACTGAGCCAGGCAGGGGCTCAAACTCGCAGCTGGGCTCAAGCCCGCAGCCTCAACACCACCGCCTTTCTGTGCCTGCCCACCGCCTGTCTCCCTAGTACAAGGCCTACTATGTGCTTGGGGTTGGGAGAGATACCTTCTCCATAGCAATACTTAGGGGTGCGTAGGATCCTCCCTCTTCTATAGTTGAGGAAATAGAGACTCGGAGAAGGGTGGAGAGACTCACCAGGGTCCCGTGGTGGGGCGGGGAGGGCTCGGATCTGAGCTCTGTGTGGCTGGGTGAGTCCAAAGCCACATGGTCTTCACTGCACCCCTCAGGGCCGCACCTTTGCGCATACAGAAGAGCCTGCCGCCTAGCCCAGGGAAGCAACACCAGGGGAGTGCGTGGCCTTTGCCACGCGCCTTAGGAGCCTGGCAGGCTTCTCTCTGACCCCTCCATGCATCCCCTGCCGGCCCCCACACTCCACCAGGCCCAAGCCCAGCCCCCACAGCCAGCACAGGAGCCTTTGCACACGTGGTCCCATAGCCAGTTACACCCTTTTCTCCTGGTCCCAAAGGCCAACTTCTGCTCATTCCTCAGGGCTCCATTAAGCATTGCCTCCACCAAGAAGCCTCCCCTGACCCCTGGGGACACCACCACTGCTCCTGATATGGTGCCTGGGATCCCCTCGGGGCAGCCTGAGCCCCAGGCTGTCCCACAGGACAGTGGGCTCCTCCTGGCCGGGACCTTGTCTCGGTCACCTGAGTCTCCTGTCCAGTCTAGGCCCTAGAGAAAGGACACTCAGGTCGAGTTTGATGAGCAAATAAATGAAAGCGAAATCATCCCACATCAATCTCATTAGGCAAAGGTGTTTAACGAGTTTTAAGCGGCAGGAAGTTTTGTCCAAAATGAAGTCTAACCTGGAAGCGCAATGTAGAAGAAGCGAAGCATCAATGTCAGGCTGCTTGGTTTTGGGAATGCGGACCATGGGGGAATTCCCCATGGTTTCCCCACATCCTCCTTTGCTCGGGGGCCCCCAAAGGACTCAGGGGAGCACAGCTGGAAAGCTACTAGCGTTAACACACAAGACCAGACCTGCACCTGGCCCTGCTCCGCTGAGACACAGCCCTCCCCCTGCTCAACAACCCTCAACGTCTCCCTAGTACCTGCAGTAGTGAGTACCATCTCCCTGCCTCCAACCTACAGCCTGCGCCAGCCTCTGACGTCAAACTTCCCTGCCAGCCCCGCCTCCCCCCGCCCCACAGGAGGACTCAGCAATGCCTTCCCAGGCGTTGGTGCCGCCCTCAAGATCTTCTCTCTTCCTGGAAGACCGTTCCCTCCCTCACACTTTTCTCAGAAGTACTGTGTCACCCATGGCACCCCTGAGGGGAGTTGGGCACCCACTCAACCAGGTCAATGGGCAGTTTTGTTTTGGGGTAACCAAGATATCCCAGGAGCTGCAGGCCAGATGCCCCTGCCCTGAGACCTCTCAGGCTAACAGTGTAGGTGCCCCTGCCCCGCAGCCTGTCGGGCTAGTGGTGTGGACACCCCTGCCCTGCGGCCCTCCTGACCTCCCCAGAGGCCCAACAGGCAGCTGTGTCAGCTAAAAAAACTAAAACCCCCAGGGCCTTCCAGTTTCCCTGTCTGGCCTCTTCCCCAGAGGCCATGAAGCAAAGCAGCTCAGGCAGAGACACAAAAAGAAAATGCCCCTGATGCCATCCCTGGTGTGAACCAGGCCCTCTGGCCGTGGCTCACACCTATCAGCTTGCAGTGTTCACTGGGGCACATTCCCTGGTATAAATCAGGCCCTCTGGCTGCAGCTCACACCTGTCAGCGTGCAGTGTTCACTGGGGCACA